>NC_062209.1:985000-1022500 GCF_912470025.1 Vespa velutina
TATATATATATATATATATATTTTCTAAATTCAACGGTGGACAAAGTTCTGTGATTGCAGCGTTGCATCGGAAGGCCATCTATTGAGAATTCTATGAAATTTTACGTTCATCGTTTCTGTCGATACAATTATATTTACAAATTAAAATCAATTTCGTCGAAATAAAAATATTAAACAATATAAATTTTATTTTACTCGTAACAGGTATATGACGGAAATAAATTGACTGCGTTATAACGCTCAATAGAAAAAGCAAATATTGAAAAACTCGTCGATCTTTTAAATTAAAATAAAAACGATACTAGCTTTTTTTCTCGTTGATCAAAGATATTTAAATAATGAGAAAGGAATTATCGATTTTACAAGGGAGAAATATTAAGAAGAAATAAGAAAAAAGATCTTCTTAATAAAACGTAATTACGTATAGGCATGTAAAATTTTTTAATATTACAAATTATTTAGAATCTAAGAGGAAGGAAACAAAGAAAAAGAGAAAAAGGGAAAACAAATGTTCACGCTCTGCATTATAACTCAATCCTTTTAAATATCATATAATGTTGAAGAACTTAAAAGGATTGCCGGCAAGTTTAAAAAGTTTGCCGTAAGTGTGCGTAAGAAACTGGGTTACCGCAACAGGTGGGTACTAAAGTAAATATACGCACATTACGTCTACTCCTTAGAAATGTTTCACCATCTTTACGCACTTTGATTTTTTCAAATAATCCTATATTCCTTTCTTTCGTTTTCTTTTTTTCTTTTTTCCTTTTATTTATTTATTTTTTTTTTTTTTTTTTTTTTCCCCCATTTTAATTCCACTTTGTTAAATTATGAAAACTCTGTAATATTAAGTCACGAAAGACTAATACTCCTTGAAGAATAAATATTCATTTTATACGTTTATTATTTATCCCCTATTCCATAGAAAATATCTAATCGAGTTTATATGATATCTATTTGAAAAGATGTTAGCGATTCAATACTATAAATGCTTGAAGAAAAACATCGATGATTTGAAATAATTCAGAAATTCCTCTAGCTATGTATGTTTGTAATAAGATAACATAAATTAACCACAAAGAGCATTATCGACTTATATCGTCACAATTTATGAGCACTAATTAAAGGGTTTAGGGAGAATCTCTCCTCTGATTTGCACGTCTCAGGCACCCTTTCGGGTAGGTAGAGTTTAAACGACAAGCTGGTCTCATTAAGATATGAAGCGAACTAACAGCTTCCACCAGTCGCCGGCTTGTCGTGCACGTACCATTTCACTGCAAGTTCTATAAACTACAAAGCAGGGACGGATCGCCTTATGACTCGCAGAAACTAGGTTATAATAACCTCAACATATTTCGATTTCATTAAAATTAAACTAACTTAATGAGTTTCTACGATATGCCATTAACAGTGTTTATATATATATATATATATATATTTTTTTTTTTTTTCTGTAATTGCCATTGAAATAAAATTCTTTATTCTCGCAAAAATTATTATTTAGCATCTATCGTACTTTAATATCACATTTGAAGAGAGAAAAAAAAAAAAGAAGATTTCTAGTTTATATTATTTACAACCATTGGGAATCCTCGAAATGCTATACCGCTTGAGAATAAAATCAAAGAAAATTTTAAACTTCCGCCGCTAAAGTGTAGTACATGGTTGCTACGCTCAGACTTTCGATACTTCTGTTCTTGAAAGTAACTTGTCCCAAACTATAAGACAATAAAGATAAGAGAATATTTCTCTTTGCTCCTCTCTTGTTTTCAGACACAAAAGTTAGTAGGTATACTACAAATGGAAATTTTCAAAATGATATTAAAAGATGTTCTTTCTCTTCTTATTCTTCTTACTCTTATTCTTCTTCTTCTTCTTCTTCCTCTTTTCTGTTAAGATAAACATGGATAGAGCGAAGAATCAAAATTAGTTAATAAAACGATACAAACCGGAGTCGACGGATTAAGATAATTAAACTGAACGGCGAACTTGTTACTATATTAAAAAAAAAAAAAAAAAAAAAAAAAAAAAAAAAAAAAAAAAAAAAAAAAAAAAGAAAAAAGAAAAAACTTTCCCCTAATAATCTTATTAAACTGCTGTACGATTATTATCGTGCGAAGAACGAAATAATTTTATGGTATATCGACTTTGAACGTCTGCATCCGACGTTGTTAACGATCAACACTTAGAATGAACGTTGTTGTGAAGAGGAAGTAATAGGTATGGGAAAGTAAGTAGTAATGGATGGAAGAAGGGAACTTGGCCATTTCATTGTAAACCATCATTATCGGATACTTAACGTACGCGACAAGAATGGAAAGTAGATGACAAGATGTACTCGCACCTGCGTGCCCCATTAAAACGCACTGTTAAATATCAACGAGGATCTTTATGACATGGAGGGCTAAACGCGTCCAACGCATCTCGTATAACATCTACGTGGTATTATCATTTTCCATTTTTCCTCTCCACTTAATCCATTGAGAAGTCAAAAGACCAGTTGGGTTCTACGAACGATATAAATTTTACAATATGCTTATGTCTACTTGAAAATAAATAAAATACTATTAAGACTTTCGAATGGATAAAGAATGTTTTCAAAAAAAGAAATTACCACTCTACATAGTTAGTCACCATCACCTGAAAATCCACATTGAGAAAACTGTAAAAGAATTCCTCGTTAGACAGAACTTCTACACAAAGTACTAGGGCTAAATAAATCCGAATCTACCGGTCCAATCTTCTTTAGATCCAGGTTTCCCAAAGATAGACTCCAAGTCCGAACTTTGAAATCCTCTCTCGAGAAAGAAAAGGAAGAAAGAGAGTCATTTTCCTTGTTTCTGATTTCGAAAGGGAGATGGTAGTAATATAAAGAAAGGGGATGAGGTTGGCCGTGAGAAGAGAGCGGAAGGGTAGTTTCGAGTCGCGAAATAAGCCAGGAGGAGAGAAAGAGAGAGAGAGAGAGAGAGAGAGAGAGAGAGAGAGAGAGAGAGACAGAGAAAGAGAGAGTACCATATCGTTCGATAAGCGACGCTCTCTGCGATGGGAAGGGGGAGGAGGAGGAAGAGAAAGAGGAGGAGGAGGAGAAAGAAGAGGAGAAAGGGAAGGGGGTGGCTCGCTCCACCCCCGATCTCTCTACGACTGACTCGGTGGGTCCACGCGGCACAAAGGCCTAATTACCCATAAATTCGCTGATTTACGGCGGTCTAGAAATGTAAATATGAAATATGAAAATGAGGACGGCGGTAATAAAAGTGATGTACGGGGCTCCGTAGGGTCGTTCATGAAGGCGTCCATCATCGTGCTTGACGGGCTTCTTTGTCTGGTAGCGGCAGCCGAGAGCCATTTCGTTCTCTTCCCTCTCCCATATCTCTCTCTCTCTCTCTCTCTCTCTCTCTATCTTTTGCCTATCTATCTTTCTCTCTCTATCTCTTTTGCCCTTCTCTCTCTCTCTCTCTCTCTCTCTCTCTCTCTGTCTCTCTCTATCTATCTATCTATCTCTCCTCTCCCGTCTACTCGCATTTACCGCAACGAAAAGGACGTATTCGTGATTCGCACGCGAGTTCCATCCATTCATCCCTCCCTCCCTCCCACCCCCCTTAGCTCCATCACCCCCTCCACTCGTCACTCTTCTTCTTCGCGCGTAAAAAAGAAATCACTCTGTCTTGTTTTTCAATGCCGACGTTACCTCTGATTCATGGACCAGGCGACGCGTGCCGATTAGTCTTTTCGCTCCTTTTATCGTTAACTAGTTAAGTCGGAGAAGCTTATCGTGTTCTTGGCCTTTCTTCCCCTCGCTAGCGTGACTTATGTATTTATGCATGTATCTATATATATATATACACATATAGGTGGTATATATATTTATAATATATATATATATATATATATGCCTATGTCTATCTATATGTATGTGTATGTTTGTGTATGTATACTTATATTTAAAGCGTTGACAATATAGATATATAAACTTTCTACAAACTCGTTAACTTCGCCATCGACTTTTCGATTTTACTGATCGCTTTTGCTCATAATAAAGCCAAAAAAGAGATATCTTGTTAGGTGGAACGAAAAGAACCTTCGATGATCGGACAAATCCTACTGGCTCGACATCGAGCATCATTTTGTCTCATTTTTAATAACGGAGAAACGCGTGAGAGAACACTTTGAGAAACGGCCGTGAGGGGACCTTAAATAAAATTATTTGCGATGTAACGTACGAAGCGAACTTAATCCAAGAGCGCTGCGGGTAACTTAAGTAAAAATTGGACATGTTTATCGCGATGGCCTTTTACCGAGAGCGCCTCTCGATCGCCGGGAGGCTTCGCGTTAACCGGATTAACCGGTTTTACGAATGATGCACGTCCGACGTGACAATAATAATTATTTGTAGTTCTCGGCATATATGACTCGTCGAATAGTACGAGCCTAATTAACGTTAGGTGCGGAAAACCCATCTAGATCGAATCGATTGAACGTTCCAGACAACTTTCATAAAAAGCTTAAAATCGAATAAGAGGCTAACAGTCAATCGACGACGAAAACATATCGATCGTACAAAAAAAGTTTTCCTCGACACTCGTCGAAATTCCAAAAAAAAAAAAAAAAAAAAAAAAAAGAAAAAAAAGAAAAAAAAATTCACACTAGAACTGTCGAGTCCACCGACCGAGTAGTAGAATACCGTATGATTGTCAATCAGTGGTGCAAATCGTGAAATTTTATCGGCGACCTGTTATATGGAGAAAAAAAGAAACAAAAAAAAAAGCAAAAAAGGCAAAACGAACAAAAAAAAAATAAAAAAGCAGAAAAAGAACACGCATGAAAAAAAAAAAAAAAAAAAAAAAGAAAAAAACGATTACACGCGATCGCTGCACAAAAAACTTTAGCAAACCATGGCGGTGTGTATTGAACAATTCGCGAAAATAAATGGCAAAGCGAGCGCACCGATCTGTGCGCGATATTCGTTGGTCGTATAATTGGACATGAATTCGTTTCCGGCCCGATAAATCATCGTGACATCCAAAGCTGCGCATATCCAATGCACTGTATACTATCAGAAAAGATAGAACGCTCTATCGTTTTATCCGCTCATCGCTTTATTTGTGTTTAGAGCGGAAGATATAGTTTTAATACAGGTAGCTCCCGCTTTTCGTATTCCCGACTCTTTACGAGAATTTATTTGTTTCAAATGATATAATATATATAAAAATATATAAATAATAATATATATATATATATATATATGAAAATGTTTAATGAATTACTTATGTACTACGCGAGATAAATAAGAAAATCATTGTTCAGAACATTTTTAAAGAGATCATTTACTCTTCGAAACTTGCGGATTAAGAATTTCCATTCTTAGAAGTCCAAATAGGTGATAAATCCATTAAAAAAAAAATAGAAAGAAAGAAAGAAAGAAAGAAAGAAAAATAGAAGAGTCGAAGTTATGCGTCATCTAATCAATCGTCACATAGCCAGCCATTTGGTTACCTCGACGTGTCCCCTCCACTAAATGTCTAAAAATGCATCTTACCTGTGCTAAGTAAAACGGGGGTGGGTTGAATTTAGTAGATCTAAAAGAGCTTCGACGTGTAACAGCACCAAACTAAAAAGTCCAATTTAAAGCTCGTTGCGCACTATCGATCAGTCAACTGCAAGGAGATCGATGAAAGACAAAAAAAAAAAAAAAGAAAAAAAGCAGGCGATCAAACTTGGTGACTCGAATTTGTCAATATCATAACTTATGATTTCATGTTAGTGACGGATTTACGTACAACCAATGAAAACAGTCACTTTGGCAGACACCTTGAAGACTACCATTTGCCAGTGTCCAATCTTCAAGAAAAGTTGCTCGTAGTACGAACGCGTGCATTTAATTAAATGTATTTCAATGATCATGGCGACCAGAGAGTCGTCCGAGTTTTTACTGTTTACTACGACCAAGTACGTGTTCGCTCGTATATTCCCTTGAATTTAGTGATCACCAGCGGACCGACCTGGTCACAGTGCACAACTCATTCCAACGTTTTTCATAATGATAAATAATTCCTTTCATTTTGTTAAATTATATAATAATCATCATTCATTATAAATCACCAAAGCAATTAAAATAAATTGAATTCTTACTTTCCTTAAGAAAAAAAAAAAAACAAAATCCAACTTCCCAATCAGATCCTTTGATTAATAATAATAATAATAATAATAATAATAATAATAATAATAATAATTATTATTATTATTATTATTAATTATTATTATTATTATTATTATTATTATTATTGAATTAAAATAGCGCATAACGTAACGTTTAATTCTCCGATATATGTCTAAAGTTAAAAGTTATAAACGCGACGTTGAAAATCTGAAGAAAAAATAAAATCACACGCGTTAACGAGATCTTAAATGTTCCTCCTTCGTGAACATCTAACGAAGAACTATCCAAGCCAATTGACTTAACTTGACTTGTTATGAAAGGAAACGTACATAAGTAAGTAGGCCACGTTATTTGCCTTGTTTTCAATGTTTTTCATACAATTTTCGAGAACTGAATGACCAACAACACCGTCACAAGATTATCGAGAGAAAGTTAAATAGACTCGACTTACAATCAGATCAGAAATATTTCGTCTTAGTCCATGCTGTTAATTACATAGGTCGTTACAACGTTCACCAAGTGAATCCTATATGACAATCTTCGCATACAATCGCAGCTTCCACGTACAAAAATTATCCAAAATTATTTTCATACTTTACGATTAACGAAAAAACATTTAAACTATTTAATTCGTCGTTTTAATAATAGAAAACAATTTTGCCGTAAGGTTAAGTATGCTGGGGGGAGAAAAAAAAAATAGTACGAAAATCATCGATTGTTCATCAACGATTGCATATTTTCAATGATCGTGAATAGATCTCCGATCATATCCAAATCCAAACACCAATGTCATTAAAACTTAAAGTCAATCGAAACTCTCAAAAATCTCAAGCATGAGAAAACTGGAATAACTTGATCGTCTGCATTATTATAGGATTTACGAAAAAAATAATTGAACTCTCGAGGCTAATTCTCTGGATTAAGATCCAAATCCGAACGAATATACTTTTGAACCATTAACGATATTCTATCCAAAAGCCTTTAGGCTTACGAATTATTTATTTAAATTATAAATAATAAGAGTGCCTCATCTCTCCGAACTATTATGAAAAATTGAAATTTTTAATACTTACGTTTATTTTCATGTCATCGCTTGAAGATCGTTGAATAATACGTATGTCGAGGAATAGCAATTGATCTGATAATCAATAAAATATTAAAAATTAATTTCATTGTAATAATGAAATATTTAAATCGCAAAACTTAATGAATCATATTAAATGCAAAATAATATCTTTCGATATATAACGTGCGTAAATTACCTTCTAACGGTTTCTAAGTTCTCGAAATATTACGTAACCTTCAAATATCACGTAATTAGATTATTATCTTTACTTCCCGTAATTTTACAATTTCTCTAAGATTTCCCGATGAATGTATTGCTTAAAATTAATTCCTTTTTTCTTTTTTTCTTTTTTTCTTTTTTTTTTTCTCCCCTTTACCCCGCATGACTTAACAATTTTATAATAGATAAAAAGTAAGACAAAATGACAAACTAACGAGAGTATTTGAACATTTCAACGTATTATAAAATTTCTAGAATAAAACATTTGAATTACTACACAAATCAAGCGAATACAAGGACGCCATCTATATGAAAATTATTATATAGTTTGACATCAGATTAAGTTAGTCAATTTGAATGCTATTTTTCGATTTGATACTTTTAACTATATTCGTAGAATTAAAATAATTTATATTAATTTATAATGTTGGAAGTTACATTGGACGAGAGAAAAAAACAATTGGTAGAATTAAACGATTTCAATAAAAATATCAATCAGGAAATCACCAATATAACCTCTACTTTAGGATGGACAGTAGAGAGTATATCACAAGATGTATGTAAGATAACGATTATTCTATTTTTCATTTATTTATAGTATATAAGTAATATAAATCGATCATTGTTTTTCTATAGAATAAAAATTTCTTAACGTGTCCCTACGATCCATCACATCGAATTACAGAAGAATGTCTCGATGCACATCTATCTGCCTGTCAATGGAAAGCGGAAGGTTATGGAAAATTTAACATTCCATTTCCAGAATCAGCTTTATCACCAAATGCTCCATCGAGTCTCCAATTGGGTTAGTATATAAAACATTTCTAATTGTTTACAATATCGATTATCTGTCAATCAGAATGTAATTGTCTATTAATTAAAATTACTTGCGTGTTATATGTTATAGACGAAGAATTACAAGATGAAATCTTACGACACGCAAAAGAACAAAATCCAGAGATGAAAACAGGTTGGTCTTAGATCAAGTAAACAAAGATCAATGCTTTTTTGTATCTTAAATCGTTTGATCTTTTCCAGAAGATTATGAATGTTATACTTGGCACGGACTCGATATATATCCTTTTTCATATCCTTTGCTGAATGTACATATATCGATATTAGATCATACTTTCCATTATTAAAATTTAATTAATATCAATTTGATTAATTATTCTTTATCTTGTATATAATAACATTGTTATATTTTTCAATTGATCACAGTTATCTTCTATATAATTTTTCTTGACACTTATACTAGGTTTGGGTCAACGATTAATTCCACATACATCTGACAGACTCACCTCAGATTTTACTAGCGATGAGAGGAAGGCACTGTACGAATATGTGATTGCTCATACTGTTAAACCTGATATAGGTCATGATATTGCTGATATAAATAAACCGTAAGTTTTTTTAAAAAGGCAAAAAATATATAAAAATATATATATTTTTATTTTATTACTCTATATTAAACTATAAATACATTTATCTTTTTAGAAAACCACAAGATAAAGATAACAAAGAAATGTCCCTTTTGGAAATGCTTGTACAAGAACGCAATTTGAAAAGGCGTAGAGCTAAGCACAGAGGTGTACACACTAATAAAAAATCTCATATAGAAATTCTTAGAGAAGTTATAAATCAACAAATGGAAATATATACAGAATATATTTCAGAACAAAAAGATCCTACTGCAACAAGAACCACATATAATTCTGAACAAGATTTAAATACATATTCAGAAAAACAGAAATTAATTGTAACTAATTGTTACGAAAAGCCATCAGCATCCTCTCACTTCTCACAGATTGAAAAAAATGGGCATCAACGTACAAATACAATATATGATCGACGACAAGAAAGTACAATAAATAAAAATTACTCTGAATCTATGCAATATAAGAAATATGAGAAACGTTTATCAGATTCAAAGGAAAGGTCAAAAAAGACTAAACGAAGTGAGCATAGGCATAGATCTCGTTCTAGAGATTACAAGTCTCATAAAAAACATAAACATAAATCAAAAGATAGACACGTAAAGAAAAAACATAAATCTAGAAATCATGATAAATCATCACAAGAAAGAGGCCATTCAAAATACGGTGATATTAGAACAAAGGATTCATATTACACAAAAGGTCGATAGGTATTTATAATAATGTACATCATGTAATTTATTTATAATAATTCGAAGTATATTTAAAAAAAAAAAAAAAAAAAAAAATGTTATCCATTGGTGTAGAATATGAAATTACAATTCATTAAAATTATTATATAATATTCAGAAAATATTTCTAATTTTCTTTATACCTTTAAAAGATTATTCACAATAGTAAAAATTATGAATTGGATAATTAACAATGGCAAAGTTTGAATCTATAGAATAATATTCTGCGTCCTTTGAGTGATATTTTGATTATGAATGATTACTAGTTTACAAGTTTACATTATCACTTCTATTTAATGTTTCACGTATTTATTTAGGACTTATAATTAATCCTGCTTTTGTAACAGGATTTATAGTATTATTTGTTGTTCCATATAATACTACAGTTGTATTATTCATTTGACCTGAAGTTCAATTCCATTATATTCGTCCATATACAGTCTTTCATTTTTATAATAATATATCTCACTGCATTCATATGTTATTAATAATTTTTTAACATCATAATAAGATAATCTCTCTCTTTGACCAATTTCAATGCCATTTATCTATATGAAAATTGTTAATAGAAATATAAAAAAAAAAAAAGAATAGTAAAATGAAAAATATATATATATATATATATATATATATGTACCTTAGGTATTATTGTTGCTAAAGATTTACTTTTAGAAAAAGCTGTCATTGAATAATGCATTATACTATCATAATCATATGGCAATCCATAATCAGTTATTGTATTAACATCTAACAGTTCAAAATTATATTTACTTCCTGGGAATAGAAAAGAAATTAAATATATATATATATATACTCGTCTAATAAAAATATCATTTATTTTGTACTATTTACAATATCTATGAATTAAAAATCAATGTTGAAGTTATCGTAACTATAATTACCTTCTCTAATGTTTTCCCAGAATATATAAATATATTGATCACGATCTGGTCTCATATGTTCATGATAAGCACCTAATGTATGTAACATTTCATGGAGAGCATGTCCTATTATACCAAAACATAAATTTACATTTAAGTTTAGAACACTCGGTCCGCCAAATGAATTACGTCCTAAATCAGAATAACATCCACTTTTGTTTCCTACAATATTAACCCAACTTTCAACTGAATATTGTCCATTTTCATTCGGATAAATTTGCTGAAATTGAATACACGTTTTTTCCATTAGTATTGTCATTGCCTTTTGCAGAATAGATAATTGTTGTGGACTGTTTTCTGTAATAAAAAATAAATGTCATGAAAATTATGTCTATTAAATAAGACAAGAATGTTTTTAATTCATAAAAGATTATAAATAAATAATAATAGATATATAGAAAAATAATTTACCAATAGCTTTATCTATAGTATAATATACAATTCCATTTGGCCACAATAGCTCTTTAAATGATGTGATTGTTTTTCGAGTATTTGATATTTGAATATCTCCTTGATGATGCGTACCTTCCTCAGGATTGTCATATTTTGACCAAGTATCAACTTAAAAAATAATTTAAATTTATTTTATAATTTTATATATATATATAAAATTATTATTTTTATTTTTATATATATAAATATAATTTCATATTTATATATGTAAATATGAAATATAATAATAATAATAAAAAATAAAATATAAAATTATATTTATATATATATAAAAATAAAAATAATAATTTTTATTTTATATATATAAATAAAAATTTTACAAATATATATATATATATATATAAAATTATTATTTATATATTATTTATATAGATATATATGTATTACATTTTTCATATTACTCACGTTTATAACTGATAGATGTTTGAGTCGTATTTGATATTAAACTTCGCCGTATCGTATTCCAACGATCATATCTTGCAAGTGTTTTTATGTTATTAGATAAGCAAATAATTGAAAAAATCACAGGAAGAAAAATAAACGAAGAGAAAAAATTCCACATATCGAAAAGTACCGCTCCGAATCGATCACCTCAAATAACTTATTTGAATTTTACGTCGTGACTATGTCTTTGAAATCGTACTTTCAATTCGAACGTACCGTAACAAAATTTACACGGTTTAATAACCATTTCATTTCATTTTATTATACTTCACGAACAGTATAATGTTCCATGTAAAAATATCATATTGATTTTCTATATTGAAATAAATTAATAATAATCCAAAATTTATATTGAATAAAAATTAATACAATATTACAATAAAAATATTCGATATTATACTTAATATAATAACGATCACAATTTAACAATATCATTGGAATTATTGTGAAAAAAAAAAAAAAAAAAAAAAAAAGAACGTATATTATAAATTAATGCGTGTGCCATTTTAAGAGGACGTGTGTTCATGTTGATTTGATTCTATGCTTAACTACCGATATGCCAATTTGCCAGTTCGATTTTATTCGCGGTACGTCGTTAAGTCGTATAAAACATCGTAATAAAGTTTCTTTATTAAAATTATAATCGAGAATTCGTCATGCATAAGGACGTGACAGTTAAATGTAATCACTGTATGAAATAAATACGTAAATAAAAACATATGATTATCCACGCACGATTTTAACTTCTAAATAATAAGATGAATTGACTTGGATATAATATTGATAGAACTATTCCATATATATATATATATAAAATATTTATATATAGATATAAAGTATTTATTTCTTTTTTTTTTTTTCTTTTTTTTTTTGCATTATATCACAAATTCGTATAATATATATATATATTATTAATTAATTATTATATATATATTATAATAATATATATATATATTATTATAATATATATATATATATATATATATATATATATATATATATATATGTAAGTGTTTGTTACAGATAACATTATTTAAATAATTTCTTTGTTACGTTCATTATAACTTAACATTAAAATATATTGCTATTAATTTTTAATTATTATTGCTTTTTTTCATTCTCAAAGAAACCAGGATTGAGGTAACAGAATTTATGAAAGCCTCTCATTTCAACCATTACTGTTTGACAATCACCTGAATATATCACTTCTTTCAGTCTCGAATCTACCTATAAATTAACATAATAAATTTTTGGTAATTTATTTATATTTAAATTACATAAATATGTATATATAATCAATTAAATATTTAATACTTACTAATGTTAATAAATCACATAGATGATATTTATAAGCATGATTCATAAATACATCACAAAATATTTGTATAAACCAACTACCAGTTACGTTATTTCGAAAGGCAACATGTCCTGGTAGAGTAGCATATGCAACTAAGAAATCGGAATAATTTCTAGTTGGATTGTCTTTAAAAATTTCACTGGTACTGTTCATAACTGTATGATTGCCACATGAATCTGTTACATGTTTAGGTATATTTGTAATAGTTTGTCTTTTGTTACCTCTAAAAAAAATTCAGTAATATAATTTTATTTTTTAAATTATAAATTAATATTTAATAATCTTCTAAATAAAATATATTTATCGTATACGTACCGACATAATTGAAAAATAAATACTTTTGGTTTTCCTGCTAAATAAGGACAAGCTTCTGATGTGAAACAATCTATGATATCTGAACAAAAGACTTTCGTACATTTATGTCCAGTATAATAATCTACACCTTCTATTTCTGTATAATTCTCTTCACCTTTTTTACCATGACTACTAATAATTACAAAGCACGAGTCAACATTTTGTAAATCTTTACGCTGTGAAAATGTTTTAACACGTTCTATAATACCCTGTAAAATATTTTAATTTAGTTTAGTTTATATATTTTAATTTTAATTAAAGAAATTCATAACTTTATATATAATAAAATAAAACTTATGATCTCTATAAAAGCATAATTAGATAATAATGCTAAAATATATTATTTTAATATTATTGCACTATTTTTTATTATACTATCTCTTTCTCTCTCTCTCTCTCTTTCTTGTAATATTTTTAATAATTATTATTTATTAATATACCTTTCCTGTCAAATTGCAATGCGTTTCAACAGAAAATCCCATATCTTTAAACAATTTTTCAAGATTCTCTTTATCATGTATTGCTGACTTTCTAGGTTTCTGTACATTAGGGTCATAATCAATATTAGTAATGATTAAAACCAATCCACGTGGATTACTTCTCATTCGATAAGTTTCAATGAGACTGCCAATTGGACCACTTGAAAATTCTTCAGCTTTTCTCACTTTGATTTGTAAAGGTTCCACAGCATCCCTTATTTGAGAAAAATAATTGTCACTTATTTCTTCATTTTTATTATTAAAGATAACTGTCTGTTTATCCAAGATTTCTGCCAATTCTTCATGATCAGTTTGTTGTAAACTTAAAAGCAAATTTTGAAATGCAGAAGGTCCTCTAGTTTTAATCGTTAACAAAATACTTTTGACAGTTTCTTGCTTCTCAAAGTTCTTCTGTAAATTATCAATAAATTATAACAATGAATGTTAACCTTTAATTAAATGTCTTTAATAATTTCTGTTCGTTTGTTTGTTTTATTTTTCTTAAATGGTTAATATATATATATAAAAAAAAAAAAAAAAAAAAAAAAAAAAAAAAAAAAAAAATTTAATAAACTAAGATATCAATGAATTAATTGAAAATATTTACTTTCCACGTTGATATATTAACATCGTCAATGTTAAAAATCTCATTTTCTAATAGCTTCGGCCATAATTTCATTATATTTATTTTAGGTACTATGATATCACAATATAAATCAATCCTTTTACGATGTTCTTGATTCATTGTAAAATATATATTCTAAAATCATTGAATATTTAATATTACATTTAAAAAAATAGAAGAAAAAAAACTTGCTAATTATTATTATATATCCTATATAAACAAATAAAATGATGATATAGTATACAAAGAAATGACGTTCTGGAAAACCCTTAAAGTATCACTGATACAAAAGCATGACTCATTCGCGGTAGGTTTCATATCGATGTATTACTGCGCCGTCTAGGTTGCTATGAACCGAGTTAAAATTTGTTGTTAAGCTTTTATATTAAAACATGTCAGAACTTGTCAGAATTACATACATATATATATATATATATATATATATACATACATATATACACAATGCACACAAACACACTAAATGATTCACACAGAGATGTGAATAGATACATACATATACATACAGATTTAATATATTTGTATTATTAATATAAAATTTTACATTGTTAAATACAAAAAAAAAACAAAAGACTGATATGCGCACAATGACATGCGCATGTCGCGCGTTTTTATTTCAATATTTATCGTCATTTATTTATTATCGAGTAAGATAAGTATATTATCTATGAAGCATATCTCATTCAATGGATTTAACTGATTATTTTCAAGATGATAAACATTTACAAAATTTTTTATTTTATTACATTCTATATTTTTATAATTTCAAATAAATTCTTAAATATCTACATTAATATATTATTAATGTTCTAATGTATTATAAAAATTTTAATCATATTCTTGAAACTTTAGTGCCATAATATATTAAACTATTGGTAACGTGTATCATATAGAAACCAATAGAAATCAATGAGGATAATAATCGTGGACAAAAATTTAATATACACTATGTTTTTATTATCCTGTTGGAGTATTTCATCTTACTTTTTTTTATACTACATGGAGAATAAGTTTAGTTATTTATACATATATATATATATATATATGTATATTTCTTTTTGTATCGATTTTGACTAACCGATTATTCGATAGACATAACACGCTATTGGAGAATCGTTGAGAGAACGGAAGTAAGAAGAAGATAAAAGTGGTCCAGATTTAAGTTTATCCCATTTAAAATTTGATTCGCGTCGTACAGATTCAAAACTTATTTTTTATTTTAAGTAACATTAAAATATAAGTATTACAAATCTTTATTATAATATTTCTATAGATATTTGTAGATCAAAATCTTTATTAAATTTGACAAATTTATCCTTAGTCCGGATAAATAAATGTGGAAATCATCGATAGTAAATGCTTCAGATCATATATTTCCTGGTTTAGCATATCATGATCGTAAGAAAGAATTTTATGACATAGGTATAATATATTTTTACATATATTTTTTTTTAACGTTATTCTACAATGATTTTACAATAATTTATTTAAAATATTTATATCGATACGTTAATATTATTATAAAATGATTGATTTAAATAGAAATAATTTATATGATCTTTACAATAGAATATTTAATTTATTTAATAATTATTACTAGCTCATTTCTTTTATATTTATTTTACAGGTAATCAAATACAATCTAGTTTACCGTTACAAATGGCTTTATACTTTAATGTGTGGCTTTTGCCAATTTGGTTTTTTATAAGTATAATAAGTTTGGACTGTAAGGTAAATATATTTTGAAAATTTAATAAAAACATAATTTTAATGTAGATTATATTTTATATTACAGTATTTACAGTTAACGGATGTGTACAAATTTATAACAGTTGCGTTATTCTTACTTATTTCGGTATTAGAATGTACGAGATTATACCTAGGATATCTTGGTAATTTAGCTGAAAAGGTAATATCATTTTGAATAGATAATAAAAATAAAAAAGAAAATATATAATAATTATTTTGTTATATTAGATTCCAGAACTAGCAAGCTTTTGGCTTATATCCACATTAATACAATTTCCATTAGAATTATTTCTTCTTCTTGATAATAGAACTATGCTTAAGTTTAGCGAACAAATTGTTAATAGTTTAATGATATTTTTTCTTAGTATAGAAATAATTTCAGGAACTATAGCATTAAAGAATTCAGCCAATCATCATGCTAAAAGATTTTATATAGCTCAATTATATGGAATAGAGGATAGGCTAAATTAAAAATAATAATTTAATATTCAATTCAATTAATATTTATATTCATTTTATCGCTTGATAAAATTTAAATAAAATTTTTTACAATTTTTTAATTTTATATTGCAAGTTATACCATATCATGCATATTTATACATATTGATATATTAATTGTAGATCAGTAATATAGATTAATAATTTTAGTTACATAAGTATTTAGATATGCACAGTAATTTTGATCAAAACATAGAAATAAACATTTGAAACATATTTTCATGTTGAATATATATATATATATATATATATATATATATATATATATATATATATATATATGTAAATAATTGTCATATTTAAAGATTTTTTTCAAGTTCATACTTTTTATAAAATATTTGTAAATTTTCAATATTTAATCTAAGATTTTTTGTATATATTTCCATATCCCGTAAAATGATTTCATCCGTAAAGTCTTTTCCATCTACAATTGTTTGTAAAAGCTGTTTACGAGAAGGTACCGTACGTGACAGCAACTATTAAAATAATTATGAAATATTAGATTGATAATTATGAAATTAAAATTACTTCATTCTTAACACCAGATTGTCCAAGGAAGTCATTTTGACTGCTTTTTAATTTCAATTAGAAAAACAGTTATGTATATAATGACACAATTTCTTAGAATTCTTTTTTATTGTTAATATTTACCAAAAATTTTTTATATAACTGTAAATAATATAAAAAATATTATAAAATAAATTTTAAACAAATTTCAAAAAACATTAGTTATTCCTTCACAATGCTGTCATTTTGACTGCTTTTGGGCAATATAGGTATATACTAAGTTTCAGTTTTTCTAGTGTTAAATGTATATAGTATACAATTACAAAGCAAACTAAATACACATAATGCTTACACCAAAAAGCTGCTGTAACATCCAACCGTGATATGGTTCTAAAGATATTTTATATGCTTCCTTTAAAAATGCTACTAGATCATCTGTTGCCTTACCGGCATTATGATCTTCAATAAGTTTTTCAAAAAATAATAGAATCATATATAAGCTTCTAAAACAAAATTTATACATTTATAAAGCATAAAAAAGAAGCTATTAAATTATTATCATTAAACAAATTTCTATATATATATATATATACCTTTTTAACCACATCAAAGCATCAGTAGCAATTATAGTTTCACCTTTTTCTTTTTCCAATAGTATCATATCCTGTAAAGTTTTGTGTTTTTCTTTGTCTATAGAATATTTATTATTTAATTTCTAAAATATAAAATCTCTTTATAGATTTATATCATTCAAATAGATTCATATATGTAGATAATGTATATTTTATTAACCTCTATGTTACCTTCCATATCATGTTTAACTGGTGCAAATAATTTTCCAAATTTTTCTGAAATATTAAATATATAATTTTCAAATGTCATCAAAGAAAATTAATTTCTATATTTATATTACATTAATGAAATGTCATTTTATCAATTTTTAAACGTAGTAATTATTTACCAACTATTACTACAACACCACGAGAAGCATGTAAAAAATTTTCCGTAGATATTTTATCATCGACAATGTCCGGAAAATATGTTGCATTTATGCACAATATTTTTGAAACTGTTTCCTCCGATGGTAACGCCATGATATGGTTAAAACTAACGTCAAATACTATTACAATAATCAACAACACACGTTGCTAGGTTATGGTAGGTTATATATTTTACATGTAAGGTTATATATAATACCAGTCTCAACAATAAAAAAATGTTTTACATAACGAAAAACAAATACGAACAATCAGACAGCTGTATCTTACAATTAATCTTATAACAGATATTTCTTGAAAGGCAATAAAATTGCGAAAAAAAAGTGAATTGAGCGACGTTCAGAATGAGAGTAAAAAATTTTTCCACAAAAAAAAAAAAAAAAAAAAGAAAAAAGAAAAAAAAAAAGAAAAAAAAAAGAAAGTAAATAAATAAATAAAAGAGAAAATGAGAAATAGAAAAAAGAAAAAAAAATGAGTATTCTCATTCTTTGATAACAATCTAATTTTTTTACTTTTATTGGTTTTAAAAAATTCAAGCTTCTTATTAGAAACTCTTTATAATCAAAATCTTTCATTTGATTAACACATTATTATTCTATTTTGTCAATTTGAATGGAATAATGATGATTCTTCTTAAATCGTTCTACTTAGTCTGATTGAAAATATATCTATATTACGATAGAAGTAATAATAATTATAGATGAAAGGGAATAAATGTCATGATTAATAATATAGGAACATAATATTTTTTTTTAATACGTATTCTCCAAAGCACAGGCTTAATATCTAGATATAATTAAATATAATTTTTCTTACATTATTTTTGAAGCATTTAAATAATAAAATTTTCTTTTTTCTTTCTTTCTTTCTTTTTTTGTTTGTTTATTTGTTTGTTTGTTTGTTTGTTTGTTTTTTTGTTTGTTTGTATTCTTACTGACTAGCTTAATGCTTTATCGATAAATGGGGTTTCTTGCCTAAAATATTTCGTAAATATTATCTCATCTCTTTAATCAAATGATTGATGCTCTTTTTTTTTAAATCTGCCGAAGTCCGCGTTACAATATTGTCATCTGTATAACTGTCATACCCGATTAATCTATATTATTAAAATAATTTAAGGAATAATATTATACATATACATACGTAACAATATACAACTATTGTATGTTTTTTCGTAATGTTAAAAGATTATACGCTGTTACTATATTTTAGCGCATACGTACTTACTTCTTCGCATTATGAACGACGTTTCATTACTATATTGTTACAGGTTTTACATTTGCATTACCGCGAACTTACGTGCCTTTCTTTTTATTTAATTTTTGTGCACGGCATGTGTGTAATATATCATGATATTCTGAGAAAAGTGATAATTGCTTTTCTTCTCTTTCCTTTTCTTTCTTTCTTTCTGTCTTTCTTTTCTTTTTTTTTTTCTTTTTTTCTTTTTTTTTTTTTACACACTCCAGGCAAAGTGAACGAATGAAACGAAGTTCTTTCAGGTATCGTATATATTTTGCTTACTAAAAAAAAAAAAAAAAAAAGAAAAAAAAACCATAGAGATAAGATGTATCGCACGTGAACGAGATCTATGCCCTGTTGATCGACTAGAAATGGAATTTTATTTCGATGGTATAAAATCCCTGTTGTCTAATAATTTACGATTAGAAATGTTCGTGATCATGTTTAGTACAGGTATTTTTTCCTTCATTTTATTTTATTTCCTTTTTTTTTTTCTTTTTGATTTTTGTTTTTTTTTTTTTTTTCTTTATATTGAATTATAGAAGCACATTTTTTTTTTCGGAGTATCGGTATATTTTTCGAAATTAAATAATTATTTAGATTCCTAAATTTTAGCACTTTTTCGCCAATTAACCGACACCCCTTCTAATATAAGAACGATATATTTTCAGGTATCGCGTTTAATACACGATGAGAGAATATCCTCGAAAGCAATGAAAATGATGAAAGTGTAAGATGGCAGTACGATATTATGTTTAACATGAATCGAAGACTTTTGTGCTTTAAAAAAGAACTTATATTATTCAAAAAAGAGAAAAAAAGAGAGAGAGAGAGAGAGAGAGAGAGAGCGAGAGTACAAGTGTTCGAGTAAAGTACGTATTAGATTATTAGAATAATAAGATGTCTAATAGCCGCGAACAAAACCTGCTTGAACTACGAAGCATTTTTCGCCGCGGTTACCGCATTGTTGGGACCGACCGGCGGTTCAAAATGAATTCTAGGTATGTTAA
The DNA here is from genome assembly GCF_912470025.1 of Vespa velutina. Lineage (NCBI taxonomy): Eukaryota > Metazoa > Arthropoda > Insecta > Hymenoptera > Vespidae > Vespa > Vespa velutina. Next base: position 1,005,279 of record NC_062209.1, read on the forward strand.
AGAATTTTTTGTTCATTCTCTTTGGCTGGTAAGGCAAGGAAAAATGGTTCGGTCGGTCGTAACAATTCCAACGACCTTCAGAAGGCAGTTGGAAGCTCATGTTTGAGTATGTTCCCCGTGGAATCCTCAGCGACTAGAGTTAAAGCTGCCAGGCAGTGAGGTGGAGGTGGTGGTACCAATGCTTCTAAAGGTGGCCGAGTACCAGGAAATTGACGAGAACCAACGACCATACCACCGGAAGTTTCTCTAAGTTCGATCACTCTAATACCATATCGAGAACGTGCCACGTTCCTGCGAAATCAATAAAATAGAGAATAATTTAGATGATAGAAAATTTTTAATAGAAACATAGATATTTTACGATTTTAATTATACCTTTTACCATCGTATTCTATGTCATTATGACGTCTGTTGGAATGATTATCAGTTTCGGTGTTGAACCATCGATGATAAGCGAGCAACGCGGCACAAGAAGGTCCCCAGAAAGTTCTATCCGGTTGGGAGGGTAGTTCGGCCGCGTTTAAAGTCTTAGAGAAAGACCTGTTAAGTTCGGGACTAGCAGGGGCGGATAGTCTACCAGGAAGCTGTCTCGCATTCGCCGATGGTGATGGCCTGGATGTCTCAGATAAAAGTCGTCCTCTCCGGGGGCTAGACAATACCGGTTCTTGTACTGTAACTGTGACGCTGAGAGGTCTACTGAGAGCAACAGTCGTATGTTGTGGATCTCTCCTAATGGGATTACGATTGAAATCGATTCCAGCCGCTCCAACAAAGACCCTGTCGACGTAATCAAAACCACGTCCCATAATACCTTCCCTCGTGTGTCCGAGATCGAACGTGTGCCCGAGTTCGTGTAAAACCGATCCAAGAGTAGTCGCTAAACAGCCACCATGGGTACCTCGATAATTGCTGTCGTCCATCAGTTGTTCGGTGTCAACGACCGTGGTGTCTAAAAATCGGGGCAGTACTTGAGCCATGCAGGTAGGCCACGTATGCAAGCAAGCTGAGCCGAAAAGAGCTAAACCACCGCCACCCAAAGCAGCATGACCTTGTGTTCTCGCTAAGGTATCTTCGTGAGTACGGGGACTCGGCGCACCGCGATACCTCGTGCAAGATAAGAAAGCTAGATATTTCCGGTCCTTCGATGCTAATGGACCGGTCATCAATTCGCGTGCGATCAATTCCCATAATTCTCGTTGCGACATAGCTCGTGCTCTGTCGACGTGAAGCATACTGTGCATCACCAAGCACTCTGGACCGTCCAGATCGCGTTCCAATTGAAACGTCTTCTTTCCGTGTCCAGCTTCCCTCAATTTTTCCGCTGTTAGAGTTTGCAAGAGTCTAGCACCCAAACCTATTCTGGTTGCCGCGCTTTCCGGTGATCTATCCTCTCTTCGTGGTCCTTGGAAATAGCCATCGTGTCCCGCGCATACCACATATACCGGTGTCACTCGTAGCCTAGTTGTTCTCGGTTCATGCAAAAGAGTTAATCGTCGTTTGTGTCCTCCGGCCTCGAGTTCCAGTTTATTGGATCCGCGCGTAAGATCAACTAACGCGCGAAATTCGCCTCCGACCACTGGCCATTCCGATGTCACATTTTTTTGAGCCCTAACGGTGATATAATTACACGCCAATGGTGCCCGACCGCGTATAAGGGCCAAACTATAGGTCAGAGTCTCTCCGTCTATCAGATTACATACAGTGATGCCTTCCGGGTTGCCATTTGTCGCGAATCCTCGCTGACGGTGATGATTATCCGTCAGCGTCGCATCCGCAAGCACCTATGAGAAGATTTTTGTTACTTTTTTTTTTTTTCTTTTTCTTTTTTATTTTTTTTTCTTTTATCTCTTCTCTCAGCAACAAATTTTAAATGCAAAACAACAGTTTTATCATCAGCATTAGTATCATTATTAGATACAAGTGTATTAACGTCTATTTTCGTAATAATTGTTAATTAATTTTAGAATTTATTGGATTTTAACCGTAGGATAAATTGCATTTAATTTCGTGGGTGTGTTTGCCTTCGTGCGCAGGACTCTGCAGAAAAGAATGCGACCCTGAGTATAGATCTCGCTTTCGTTTTTGGTGGAAGGGCAAGGACATGAGTCAGCGCGGAAAACAACGCTGTCGCATTTTTAAAGAGTAAGAAAATTACTTTAGATAATTTAGTACCGTTAAACGTTTGATTTTAATGTTCTTACAGGGATTTGAAAACTTTTCCGAGTTCGTGTTAGAAAGTTAATAGTTTCGTTTGAAATCGACGGGACTACTTGCGCCGTTATCTGCTCGCGTTACATGCGAATAAACTATTGCGATAATCTTTCAAATAAGATGACGTAGAAAGATGAAGTTCATCATTGCAGAATGTCACGAAACATCGTTCAACGTTTGCACATATATGTATTACCGTGGAACTCTCCCGCTCTCCTAATCGAATTAGAATGCAAGAGTTAGGGAAAACAGATCGATACTTGGGATTCTCGTGACTACGATTATTTCACAACACAGTTACTTCTTTTTTTCTCTTTTTTTCTCTCTTTTTTTTTTTTTTTTTTTTTTTTTTTTTTTTACAAAGAAAACAACATTTCCATTACGATTTTTTTAAGCGTCCATCAAGATGTCGTACCATTTTGTTTCTTTTTATCTTTTCATTTCAAATAAAACGATGAAAATAGATAATCCATGTAAGAAAATGTATGCAATGCTGGAAACGTGCCATCCGTTTAGGTCGTTATAAAATACTTCTTTTTTTTATTGCACACTTTCACGCGAACCGCATGACTCGAGAAAAGAATCTCTCATTCGGCGTCACGTACAATTTTAAAATTAAAAAAAAAAAAAAAAAAAAAGAAAAAAAAGAAAAGAAAAGAAAAGAGAAAAAAAAAGAGCGAGCGTCTCGATGGATTAGGACCGCGAGGTGCTGCTACCTTGCGGCGAAATAATGAGCCGCTTCGACGTTGAACACACGTCAGACGGTTTTCCTCTCTATTCACTCTTCCGGTCGTTAACGACGCAACGCGTGAAGTGTCAAACGGAAGAGCACGTTGCTTCGAGAGTTCGTTTAGGCGCGTAGTACTGTGGTCACACGGTGCTCTTTCCTTGACCCAGATTTTCCGTCCACGAAGGCGCCCATTTCTATGAGAAAAATCGCGGCAAACTAGCGTACTCGATTATTTCAAAGTCTTACGGAAAATAAGTGGATGGGGGTTAGGGGCGGAGAGAAGGAGGAGGAAAGAAGTAAGAGTAGTAGGAGTCGCAGCAGTCAGTAGTAGTAGTAGTAGTAGTAGTAGTCGTAGTAGTAGTAGTAGTAGTAGTAGTAGTAAGAGGAGGAAGAAGAGAAGGAGGAGGAGGAGAAGGAAGAAATAACGAAAATTAGCCGTGAGTTTTCAAATCCGCACTCATACACGTCATTTCCCCGCGCGATCGAAAGTCCATAATTTTTTTTACCTGTCCAACTTATACATGAACAGAGAGAGAGAGAGAGAGAGAGAGAGTGATAGAGAGTATACGAATAGAACATAACATCGCCGGGTGCTCTCGAAACATTGAAAATTAATCGGGCAAAAGAAACAAAAAAAAAAAAAAAAAAAAGAAAAAAAGAAAAAGGAAAGAAAAGTAACATTTACGAAGAAAATATGATTATTTCAAGACATTTGAAAATATACTTTCTTTCCCCTCTTGTCTTCCTTGATTCACTTTGAAAATAACGTCGATTGACTTACCATTTTGTACACGTAACGAGACGATAGGTGGACTTGCGGCGATAAGGAGCGGAGGATTCAGCCGGCTCCGGACATGCGGAGAGAGAGACTGTGGCGCCGAGGCGTAGAAGGACGGCGGGCGCCGGTACTACGGCGTCGCTGCAGCGGCGCATGCAGTCGCGCACCCGCACTCGCGCCAGCCACCCTCTTTAATACAGGCCTATTAAGCGACTACCACTACCAGCACCACCACCACCACCACTACTACCATTATCATCATCATTATCATCATCATCATCATTATCATCATCATCATCATTATCATCATCATCATCATCATCATCATCATCATCATCGCTATCACCATTACAATCAATCGTCTTCGATCACCCCATGCAAAAACTTTATCGTAGTGCGTCTATGCCTTATAGACGTTACCGCGTGTTCTATCCCCTATGTAAACACCTGACAATTGTCGATGTCTACTGGGGTAGAAGGGTAGGTGTGGGTGAGTCTAGGGAAAGAAGCCGAAATCCGCGTAAGAATTTATCTTCATCCTTCTGCCAAAATGTTCTATCATTTTATTTTTCTTCCCTATGGCTCTTGATTCGAGTGTGCTCATGAGGAAACCTTGTAGGTATTGAAACTTGGCTGAGAGAATAGCGATCTATATATATATATATATATATAGTTAGTACTAACTTATCCTTTTAACGTGCCATATGAAGATAATGACATCGATTCGTTAGAGGAAGGCCAACTCAAAGTTTTCTTTCGCGATGCAACGATATTATTCCCTTAATGATCGTACGATCATTTGATAAGAAACTTTCAATTATAATTTATAATCGACGTTAAAGGTTTCTTCTTCGTTCAATGTTATTAGGATCGGTAACATCGTAAATACAATTTCCATCGTGAAGCAATTACGAGATTGTAGTACGATTGATTTCGTGAAAAATGACGATGGGACGTGTAAAGAGGATTGGGGAATAGGGATGCAAGTTTATCGAATTCCACGTTATATCGCTGTTAAGTGGCAATCACGATTGGCATTCCGAACGTGTGATTAATCTCGTTTGTCCTTCGTCCTTCGTTGATTTATCGGTTTCCGTTTCGATTTAGAACCTTGCATATATGGTATTTTATCTCTTATAATTTATCTATCAGAATGCTTCGTCATCGTCGTTTCCGTGAAATGTTTCGTTTCTTTTTTCTTTTTCTTCATTCTTTTTTTGTAATAAAAAGAGCGATCTAAAAAATAAAAGAAAATAAAGGATAAGGATGAAGTACGCGTGTCGTTTGGAAGCGTTTCGCCAATGCGGTGGTCTTCCTTCGACTAGTTGGGCCAAAAGGATCGATTTTGACACCCCTAAACGCGTACCACCCATGCCAGGGTATATCATTAGGTTTTCGCATCGTGGTCGGTCAAACTTTTAACTTGCGAATTTTCGTAGCGGCGAAGGGAGCAGATAGATAGAGAGAGAGAGAGAGAGAGAGAGGGGAGGGGCTAGGAGAAATTCAATTTGCATGTTCAAACATTCGTTTTCTGAGAGAACTCGTGAGTGACTTCCGTGCTGCTGGAGTTCACCGGCGTATAAGTACATTCAAGATAATGCGCTCTAATCAGGTCACTCGTCCCAGATACGCTACTTGCATATATTTCAAACCGAGCGCGAAAGAATCTATACGTTTCTTCTCGATACGAAATAGATAGATAGATAGATAGATAGATATCCCAGGAATCTTGAATCGAATGACTCAAAGAACCCTAATGAGCAGCGAATATTTCTAACTCATCGACGACTAAATCGCATTACAATAAATTTACATCGTCGAAAGTTAAACGATCGTCGAATTTAAATATGTCTAAGATATATATATATATATATAATATTTTCTAACAGTAAGCGTATATATCTGATACTCGTTGAAAGAAAACGAAGAATAAAAGGGGAATAACAATAATGTCGTAGTTTTTTTTTTTTTTTATCTATAAGAGAGTTTGCTTAGTTTTTTCTTTCTTTTTTTTTTTTTTTTTTTTTTTTTTTTTTTTTATTTGTCCTTTTTCTTTCTCTATAAATCTACGTATATACGTACATATATACATATATACATATATACTTAGGTATTTTACTTTCTAGTGCTCTGCGTGTGCCAACTTACGATTTGGTACCCAACGGTCGGAGACTTCTTCTGTACTTCTCAGTCAAGCGTGTCAAGGTCGTACGAAGAGGCACATAGTAGCGCTCGTCCAGAATACGCGGCAGGTGCAGCGTGGCACGACCTGCACGCATTTGCATCTGATCTTCTACACAATTGCAATGAAGGAGAAAAACAGACACAGAAAGAGAGAGAGAGAGAAAGAGAGAGAAAGAAAACGATAGAGAAAGAAAGAGAGAGAGAGAGAGAGAGAGAGAGAGAGAGAGAGAGAGAGAGATAATTAACGATACATCGAGACGAGGTAAGAGAGATAAAATTCCCGAGGTTGATTTGTTATAAATCACTCGATAGAACATGATTAGAGTTCAATCGTTGAAATTAAATTCGAAGAAGGAAAGGAGCCAAGGAATTTCATGAATTCGGAACACCGTTTTCTCGGAAATTAACTCGTTTCTAAAATTTATCAATTATATTATTCATAAAAATATAATATACATATATATATATATATATACGATCAAAGTAGATAACCTAATAGTTATTCATTATCGATAACAGTCGATTAGAATATATTAACTTCGTATCTTTATTAGAAGATTTATTAGTTAATTCTATTGATTTCGAGAACGGATACTACTACGAACGTTACGAGACTAACACTGTCTATGGGTAGACGCAATGCGTAAGCCACGGGATTATTGATCTTTCCTTCCCCCCTCCCCCCGAAATGTTCTTGAATAACTCGGATATCTCTTTAACGTGTAAATATTTAATATTTACATATAACATATTGACACATAATATGATATAGTCTAACTATGGAAAACGAGTTAGCGTATTGTATTTTCCTACGTCAGAATTTTTATAAATTACATTTGGATGTTAATTTCAGAGAGAGAGAGAGAGAGAGATGTCCATGAAAAAAAAAGAAAAAAATAAAAAAGAAACGAATATGAAAAACTTCTCGAGTTTATCTAATTTCTGTATTTATTTTAGCCAAATGATATTATATGAAAAAACTCTGCATCGTTTCAGGCTCGAATCGCGATTGGTCCACGTAATACCGCATGCATGTGTCTGATCTAAGGAGAGTCTGTACTTGTGATAAATTGTTCTTGGCTCTTTACCATATTCTAGGTATAATATTTCGGTGCGTCATTATTGATTTAACGTTTTCCATTTAAATTGAATAAAACTAGATTAAAGTAGGAATCGAACGATTTATTATTTTACCTATTTATGTTAGATCTTTATTAAACAGATAGTATTTCTCTTACAATGAGAGAATAAGCCTAAGCGTATATACATATATATACATACATACATACATACATACATACATATATATATATATATCGCGAGTTAGCTTAAATTTGTTTTAGCTTTACTCGTTAAAGCGATTAGAACGCCCGATAAGAAATCCGATCGAGATAAAAACAAAAAGAAGGTGAGGGTGGAAAGTAGAGAGAGAAAGAGAGAGAGAGAGAGAGAGAGAGAGAGAGAGAAAGAGAAAGAGAGAGATCGTGACTGTGGTGCTATTATCGCGTTCGAGGAGATAGTAGGCCAACTTTCGAGATGACAGTTTTATCCTCTGTGCATGGCGAACCGTGCAAAAGCGAACCGACCGGCGATCCTCTCGAGTGTACCAACCGGGGACAGGGGACGCGAAAGGGGGGAAGAAATCCTCCAGCACGTTTTCGCTACTTTCCGAGCACGATATCGTGAGAATCTGTGGTGAAAAGTGGGGCTCCTTCGGTAACGCGCGGCGCTTCGCACGAGGGTAAAAGTTGAGAAATCAAGGGGAAATCCAATCGCGTGTAGGACGAAAAATACTAGGCATCGCTAGTTGATATTCTTGATGTGAACGTAGAGAACGATTGCCTTTACGATAACTTTTCAGAGGAAGAGTCTTTTTTCCTTTTTTCCATTGTTCTTTTTTTTTCTTTATTTTCTTTTCTTTTTTTTTCTTTTTGTTTTCTTTCTTTTTTTTTTCTTTTTTTTTTTTTTTTTTGTTGTATTCTTTGTGGAAAAACTAAAGATGGATCGAAAGAAGGATCGAGATAATCGAGCTTAATCGTTGGATATACGTATATATTTAACGATCGTTTATTTATTCGATATTTTCTTGTAAATTTAACGTCGTTAACGTTATTAACATTAATATATTTAACATACGTTTTCTTGAAAATTATAGAAAATAATTAAAAGTCGTGTTTTCGATATCAACGAGAAGAGCCAATCGTAGAATAATCAGAATCTCTCATGAATATATAAATGACGAATATCGTAATCTAATCGATATGATTTTGTGAAAAAGTGAAAGATAAATAAAATAAATTCTCTTTCAAAGATAAAGGAATAATCTTCATATGGGATTTTTATTTAGGACAAAATTCGTATATCTCTTGGCAAAAAGTTTTCCTTATTTAGGGAAAATCGTAGGTAATACCATCACAATATCGAATTCGTTCAAAATTTGATCTTAGATCTAAAAAAAAAAAAAAAAAAAAAAAAGAAAAAAACAAAAAAAAAAACAAAAAAAAACAAAAAAGAAAAAAAAAAAAGAGAATTAGTTTCGTTAGATAACAATTCTTTCGTTATCTTCTTATGACTTTTTTTTTTTTAACGGTAATCGTTAAAAAGAAACGTTCGATTTTGTATCGATCTTTTCTCTTTCTTTCGTCTTTTTTTTTTTTTCTTCTTCTTCTTTTTCTTTTTCCTCTGTCGCCATCGGAGGAAGAAGGCACTTTTGATTCATGCCAAGCGGTAAGAGTGGTCTTCACCGTAACGACTTGGCTTAGAGAGTTCCGTGCGATTTTCACGTGGCGCGAGACGAACCGACCGACCGACCGACCGACCGACCGACCGATTGAATAAAAAGAAAAAGTAGAAAAAAGAAAAGAAAAGAAAAGAAAAGAAAGGAAAGGAAAGGAAAGGAAAGGAAAGGAAAAGAAAAGAAAAAAGAAAAGAAGAGGATAGTCTTCGTAGCGCAACGGCGTTGCGCTGCGTTGCGCAGCGCGGTACGTTTCTTCTCATCGCGGGGTTAGCGACCGTGAAAGTACTCCCTTGCAAATGTGGGTCGGCTATTTTTCAAAATCGTTGCGACGATTGCGTGCGCCCACAATCGACCCACTTTGTAAGCGGAGGTCGTTGCACCTCGGAGAGGCAGCTCGGTTTCCTCGTTCTTCTCACCTTCGGCCGTCCTCGAAGACAGCGCTCGGCGATCTCGCGCAGAGCACGCGGAGGGAAATGAACGGTCGAGAGAACACAACTACTAACGAGCGAGCACGAAAGAAAGTGCAATTCCCTAATAAGATTGACCGTGTGCGCTTCTCTTGCGAGGAGGCTCGCTCTCGATTCTTTACCGAGTCGATCTTCCTTTCGATTCCTTCCGTTCGTTTCTTTCTTCCATTAACAGAAAGAAAGAGAGAGAGAGAGAGAGAGAGAGAGAGAGAGAGAGAGAGAGAGAGAGAGAGTGAGATAGATAGATAAATAGATAAATAAATAGAGAGAGAGAGAGAAAGAGAGAGAAAATATCGAGAAGATATCGGCCAACTTTTAATGGAAACTTTGCGGTTCTCGAACTTCCGAAGGAGTGTGCGCGTTTGTTGCTCTCTCTCGAAAAAGGAAAAGGAATCCTTCCGTCCGGCGTTAAAGAATCCAAGCTCTCTCGCGAAAGAGGATCATCGTATGCGATGATTTTTCTCGGCCGACGACGTTTCGTAGCCGACTCGAGCCACTCTCTCGGTTTGCCTTTATTTTTCCACTCTCTCTTTGCATCCGATGTAAGTATGTACATATTTTTCTCTCTTTCTCTCTCTCTCTCTCTCTCTCTCTCTCTCTCCATCTCTTTCTCTGCCAATCCCTACAACACATAGCCCACGTGGCTCGGAGGAGGAAAAGCGGAAGGTGTGGACGAGCCGTGATGATGGCTCGTCTTCTATCGCTAAAGCCGGTCGGTCTCTCCTCTCCTTGATGCAAGTCGGTCACTCGTAAATAAAAGTACACAGCTTTGTTTGTCGCACGGCGCGCTCCACTTGCAGCACTTTCATAACAGAAACGAGGGAGAGAGCAGCCAAACCAATGTAAGAACGAGAAAGAAAAAGAAACAGAGAGAGAGAGAGAGAGAGAGAGAGAGAGAGAGAGAGAGAGGTGTATATGTGTTTATGTTTATGTGTGCAACGCATATATGCAACGAGAGAAAGGGAGGCGAAGAAGTGCTTTCCAGGGTCCAGAATCGGGAAGAGCGTGTCCCTCCTTCGCTTAGTTCATGGTATCTTCGTTGACTCTCCGATCTCTGAATAAGAAACGAACGACTTTTCTCGCTTGGAAACCAGGTCGTCTTCCTCTTCTTCGTCTTCGACTTTTTTTTATCATCATCGTGTTGTTGTTGTTGTTGTTGTTGTTGTTATTGTTATCGTCATCGTCGTCGTCGTAGTCTTCGTTGTTTGATGGATGGGTTCCCTTTGAATCTTCTTTATCTGATCTATGAGAAAACTTTGTCATTATTTCGTCGCGTCGTTTCATTCAATTCATATTAAATTCTACGAATGCAATCGACAATGTTGGAAAAACTCTTTACCATTGTCCTATTGTCCAGAAGATGCTTGACGAAGATAGTGTTCACAGAGAAGAAAGATGACATGAATTAATCGTTAACAAGAGGGGGAGAAACGAAAGAGAAATGAAGGGCGGACACACATACACACACACGCGCACATACGCACATACATGATTTATTGTTTCTCTAATGAATCAATTTAATTTCTACGTTTAAATGTACATATATATATATGTACATATATATATATATATATACGTATTGGTTCAGTAGAATGGATATTTTTCATATGCATTTTGATCGGATCAAAGAATATTCGTTCTTAAATGGTTAAAGGGAAATCTCTAATAGAAAAGAAAGGAGTATAACGAGAGCCAACAGTTCGGACCGTGTTTGTAAAGAACGAAAGAGAGTGAGAACATGAAGGCGAAGCAGGAGAGTGAATGACGCCGGAGAGAGTAGGCCAATGCCAGTGTCAGCGGCTCGGCTAGTCAGCCCCTCTCGGCAAACTTGATCGTGAAAACAGAAAAACAACGAACGAGCTGCGCCGATTACGTTTGCGATCTCGCGATTTATTTATAGGCCCTCTCTTCGTCCTGCCCGATCGAAAAGAGAACTACGTAAGATCGTAATGCACCGATCGATCCGCGATAATCGATTTCGAGTTTTCCTGCTTCAAATAAGTTTCAACACGTTTTTTTCACGTAAGACTTATCTGTTTCTTTTTTTTCTTTTCTTTACTTTTCTTTTCTCTTTTCTTTTTTCTTTTTCTTTTTTTTTTATTTTTTTCATCTTTTCAATTAATTAATTAAACAGTATCGTAGGTTTATGTTTTCTTTTTCTTTTTTTTGTAAGATAATTCGATGATCGATGATCGATCAAATATGTTCCGATTAAGTTTGATAAATCCTTGTCGGTATATTATTATTAATACGAACGAAATTGATAATTGATTTTTCGTAAAACTCGATGATTTATCGAGTAAAAATGAATGTGGGAGGAGTAGGGGGGGGCGGGTAGGAGGGATGGAGCAGGTAGAGGAACGTTCGATATCTCGTCTATTTCCAAGCGAAGGCGAGTAAGGTAATTTCGATTTTGATCGTTCTGTATAATGGACGTAGTCGTGACTTTTCAATGCGAAGCAATATGTGGATCAATGCCGTTGCTCCTTTGAACAATAAATATGCTACTTTAGAAAATGGCGATCGACCAGGGGTTCTCACCCGACCGATCAAACATTCTAACTCGACTAATAGACAAAATCTTTTTCTTCGAGATCAAAAGACTGATATATTAACGATCATATTTCCTTCATTATCTTCGTTCCTTTATCTTTTCGCTTTTCTTTTTCATTCTTATCCATTTTGCGTGATATGTAGAAAATAAAAGGAAAAAAAACGAGAAAAAAGGGAAACTCGTATGTGTCCAAAAGAAAATAGAGATTCTTCAGATCTGATATTCACGTTTTATGTGTCACATAGATATGTACATACATATATATATATATATATATATATATATATATATATATATATATATATACAAAAGTTGTCACTACTAACCTAGACACACTACGGACATTCGTTATCTAGTTCATTGTCAGGACTTTGTGGTTAATCGAGATACATGTAAGATAGATACGTATGCGTGCTCGCGAGCGAACTAAATCCGCAAACCACGAGATACTCGCCGATCCAGTTCCCAATGGATACGAACGATCTACCGTTCAACTTGAAGGAACGGAATAAAAAGCCATCACCATAGAATAAAAATTTTCTCGATGATCGTTCTATGAAGATAAACAACTTTTTCATTTCTTTCTTTTTTTTTTCTTTCTCTTTTTTTTTCTTCTTCCTTTGTTCTTTTTCTTTTTTTCTTTTTTTTTTTTTCTTTTTTTCTGATAATTGTTCTGTAACGCTGTAAGAGACTAAGAGAGAGAAAGAGAGAGAGAGAGAGAGAGAGAGAGAGAGAGAGAGAGAGAGAAAAGAAGAACATGGGATTAATTTGAAATCGTTGCCCAAGCGATTATGTTCGGTGTTACCTAACGTTTATATATCTATTAGCGGTTGCGTCGTCGTCGTCGTACGTTCCGCCGACGAAATTCCCCTCGCGCGGAATCACGCGCGGAATTCTTGCCGAATTCGAAATAAGAGAAGAAAGAGCAGGAGGGGTGAATGGGAGGGAGGGAGGGTGGGAGGGAAAAGAAGTGGGCTCGAGATCGAGTAACATGGCGTTACGACATGGTCGGGATCATTTTGAAACGATTCTGGCATTGATGGCGACACGTATATAAAAAAAAAGAGAAAGAAAGAGAAAGAGAGAGAGAGAGAGAGAGAGAGAGAGAGAGAGAGAGAGAGAGAGACGATGAAGAAACATTATCCGAGAGAGATCGTTCAAGGAGATCGAAAATTCGAGTTCGTCGAACCCGGCAGATTTTACCATAATTTATGACTGCAAATCAATAATTAGCATAGTCGACCAAGTTTATGATTCGAGTGTCTTCTTCTTTTTTTTTTTTTCCTTCTTTTTTCTTTTTCTTTTTTTTTTTTTTCTTTTTTTCTTCTTTCACCGAAAACGTGTATAACGAGTCGTACGGTACACACGATGTATGTATGTATATCTCTTTTCATTCTGTTTTTTTCGAACTCGTGTGCGCTCTATACGACGCACCTTATTATGATTTATGCCGAAAAATTCGTCGAAATATTTATTTATTCATCGGTTTAATATACTTTTTTCCTCTCCTCCCTCCTCTCTCTCTCTCTCTCTCTCTCTCTCTCTCTCTCTCTCTATTCTATCTCCCACCTAGTCATTCATCCTGGCCTACCAATTCCTCACGTTAAATCTAATATCAACCAGTTTATCTCGTTTTGTGCATAAGATATATCCTGGGAAAGAACGAGAGTGAAAACCGTTTCGCTGATGATTGTTTAGAGAGAGCGTTGTTAAATATTTGTCTTCGTCGATTACGTTAAAGAACGTCGTCGTCGTCTTCGTTGTCGTTGGTATATCTCAGCTCGTAGAAGACTTCTTTTCGTGGAATACGGTTGAAGTAACCGGGTGTATGGAAGTCTTATCAGAAAATGAAAAAAGAAAAATATTGCGTCTATGGAAAAATATAAATTGTCTTAACAAAAGGAAATCTAAAAATCTATAAAACGATTTTTATTAAATTTTGGAACGATTCATCTTATTTGTGAGTAAAAGAAGAAAAAAAAAATATATATATATATATATTAATTGGGTTAATTAAATAATTTTAGTGCTAATATTTATTCTTTGATTGTATATTTAACTGTTCATTAAAGTAGATAAATATGTAATGATAAATTATTATAAAAAGTTATGGATTTGTTTAGCCCAATAATTTAAATTGTATTGTAATAAGATAAATTTTAAATTGATTATTTATTTATATTAAAGATATATTTAACGTAATCCTAACAGTATATAAATATATAATTGATTAATTACAATTTATTTAATAATAAAGATAAACATAATTATAGATATAATATATATACCTATATATATTTTATTGTATATATATATATATATATCATAATTAACAATCGAAAAATATAAAACTGCGTTTCTCTATTAGAGAAGCAATACGAAAGTTTTCGTAAATTAAGAAGAATTTTAAGTCTAAGGTTCGATATTGCATATTGCGTAAAGAGTCATTTGGTAAATCTAAATGGACTCTGATAACGACATTGGCGTCTTACGTTTCATTTTTTCCTTTTTCATGTTTTATTCTTTTACAAAACATCGATCACACTTCGTAAACAGCGTATCATCATAAATCATAATAATAATAATAATAATAATAATAATAATAATAATAATAATAATAATAATAATAACAACAACAATAATAAAACTTAGCAACTTTTTCGACATTCGATAATCTTGATATCGAAATTCGAACGACGAGAAGATACGTGACTTCTATTGTCGCCCTAAGTCGTACGTTATATAAAGACCCACTGCTTTAGGACGCATGGAATTGTTTTAGAAAAGGAAAACGAACGGGACCGACGCGACACGGGCCGATAGCTAGCATTCTAAAGCTGTGCGTTCTAACTTTAGAATCGTTTCGTGAACCCACCCAAGGGATGTCGTAATTACAACGAATTGAATTACGATTCGTTATGCCTTACGACGATCGATTCGACTTGTTTCTTTTCTTTTTCTTTTTCTTTTTTTTTTTTTTCTTTTCTTTTTTTTTCCCCTCTCTTTCGTTTTATTTTTGTTCATTCGTTTATTTATTTTCTCTTTATTTATTTGTTCTCACGAATTCATGGAAATAATCATATTTATCGTATGGCAAATACATAAAAAATGCAATTTGATTGCATTTATTTGATTGGTACCACTTGCTTAATTATAAAATGAGAATATATATATATATATATATATATATATATATATATATATATTTGATATTGATAACAATAGAAAAGGAATGTCCATTAAGATAGCATATCTTAAATATACTTCATATTAATTAAAAATGGTGATAATTATTGATAGATTATCATGAATTATCTCATAATGTTCTGTAATAGTTTTAACAATCGATTTACAAAAAGCCGATCCAGCAAAGAATTTCGAGTCACGTCGTTCTTTCGTTCGTTCGTTCGTTTGTCGTCTTCTTCGATAAGCCAAATGGGCCCGTGTGTTTCACTTTCGGCGCCCGAAGAATTAAATTCCTTCGGCGGATCCAGTCGACTCACGGCGTGTCAAGGACAACGCGTCTATTCTCGCATGCTTTCCTAAGAGGCACGAAAATCGGCTCCTCTTCCCATTGGCGACGGACGTGCATGGTTGTGCAAGATGACATCACAAATTATCTCGATAAAATGGACAAGCATGTCCATTGCATATTACAATGTAATTTCGAATATTATTTTTTTCATTGATCTCATTCAATTATTTTCTGTCTTTATCTATCTATCCTTCTGAACAATGTTAAATATTTAATTAAATATTGGAGATTATTAGATGATAATAATATCTTATTTTGAGAATGAATATCATTGAGAGTTTTTATAAATGAAAAAAAAAAAAAAAAAAAAAAAAAAAAAAAAATTGCATTCTTTTAAAGAATATGGTGTACATATGTATACCATGGATAGATATCGAACAAAGTGATATTATTGAAAGTAATCTTTTTCTATTATTGTTATGATCTTCCGCGATAGAAAAGATGATCGATATGGATGGAACGAATTGTCGGCAGAGCGATTATATTCCTTGGCGTTGCCTTGGCCAACGTTTGAAATATCGTCTCGATAATCTTTCGACGATAAAGCGCATTTATGTGGAAACGTTCAGCGTGGAGAAAACGAAACGAAAAATTGCCTCGTTGCCTGATATTTTAAATGCCCGAAACTTCGTTTCTAAACCACCTTTATTATTCTATAACAATGTTTTATATATATATAAAAAAAAAAAAAAAAAAAAAAAAAGCAGCTTTCGAAGTAGAAACGTTTTTATAATATAAATTTGGCCGGGGGATTGTCTTACTCTTGCAAGGCGTTAAATCAATTTGCACGAGAAACGAGAGAAAATAAGAAAGGTAAAGAAGAGAGAGAGAGAGAGAGAGAGAGAGAGAGAGAGAAAGAGAGAGTGAGAGAGAGAGTGAGAGAGAGAGGGGGGGGGGAGGGACTTGGGCGCGAACGTGATGCACGTAAAGAAAGAAACGTAAGTTATAAAAGAAAATAGGTCAATTTGAACTAGAGAGCTCCGTTCTCTCGAAAAAGGGAAGTAAATAATCCTAGTTTTAGATGGTCTACTGCGTATTGAATTTTAAAGGTTTTACTGCAGCCTTGAGAGACATGCATAAAAGTCAGTAGGAACGAGGAGGAATTATATATATATATATATATATATATATATATATAGGGCTTGTGTACACCATAGATATAAATTATAATCTATTATTTACGATATCGTACATACATACGTAGTAGATATATCGGGGAAAGTAACTTTTAAGTTATTTTCTCGTTTTTACCTTCGAGTTTTTTTTCCTCGAATGGATGAAATTGGTCGGTCGGTCGGTCGGTCAGTCGTTCGTTCAAATTCCGTTCGTCCAAATTCCGTTCGTCCAAATTTCCGACTGCAATTTTACGAAAATTAAAGAATTATTTTTAAGGACCTTCGATTCTAGAAAGTAAGATGAGGAAACGTTGAAAGCGATAGTTGTTGGTTTAAATATAATACCGCTGGTCGATGTGTACTTATGTATGTATGTATGAATGTATGTATGAATGTACATATATACGTGTGTATATATGTATGCATATGTGTATGTATGTGCGTGCGTGCATATGTGTCCCATATGTATACGTGACGTGAAGCGCGTTGATGTTTAGAGCAAGTTTCTCACCTGACTGCCGTTAGATAGAAAAAGCGAGAGTAAGAGAGAGAGAGAGAGAGAGAGAGAGAGAGAGAGAGAGAGAGAGAGAGAGAGAGAGAGAGGGAGAGAGAGAGAGAGAGATTTGATAGTCAATGTTAATACGATTTAATGGCGAGAGCTCATCGTAAAGAATTAGGCCGTGAGGACCTGTCGTCGATGTCCTTGACATGCTGAAAGTGAGTCCGGTCCCACGAGTACTAACTTTAAGGACTTACGTAATCGATCGTAGGTGCAACGCCGAATAACCGAGATGATGGGAGGAACGAAATTCAGTCACGAACATCCTTTTTTTTTCTTTGTCTTTCTCAAACACTCGCCTCCCACTGCTTCTCTCTCTTCCCTCATAGATCGTAGAAAATCTATCGTTAAT
>NC_062209.1:1025000-1057500 GCF_912470025.1 Vespa velutina
GATTTTTAACCATCTTTTTTAGAGTTATTCCTTCTTCTTTTTTTTTTTTTTATTTCTTTTCTCGTTTCCTCCTCTGTTTTTTTCCTCTTCTTCTTCAGTCTTTTTTTTTTTCTTCTTTTTCTTCTTTCTTTTTTTTTTTTATTTCCTTTTTTCTGCGAAAGACGCATAAGTATGAAGTTATCGCAAGAGGATAACCTTGAATATATACGCATGAGTTTTTAGCCGGAAATTCAACGCATCGCAATCTTTTCAACGCATTTTAATGTCAAAGTGCCAAAGCGCTTTGATTCGTTTTCTCGCAATTGATCGATTCCAATGGCATAGACGCGTTGTTTCCTATCAATCGGGAGAAAAATAAAAAAATATTAAAAAAGAATTGTCATCGTATGACGTAGAAATCAATGCACTCGATAAAAGTTATCTGGAATAATGACAATGAGAGAAAACTTAGAATATTTCTAATATTCGATGAAACAGCTCGTTGTATAACGAAAATGAGGTCAGGAAGGTAACTCGAGCGATTAAATATGCCCCGGTCAATTGTGCATACCACTTTACGACCGTAGTTCGATTTTTCCTCTGATAAAAATTCCTCCTTTATCCTTTTTTTTCTTTCTTTTTTTTTTTTCTCATTTATTTTTTTGTTCATCTTTTCATTTTCACACTTTTATTTCTTTCTTATTTTTTTTCTTCGAATCGTTTCGAGGAAGAGCAACGTCATTCGATATATACTTGGAATAAAAAAAATGTCAGGTCGAGAAAAGCGCCTACGTAAGCTATGTTTTCACATACCGACGGATCGATAATATTAAAGCTAAAGTTCTTATTAACGCGCTCACAATATATATATATATATATATATATATATATACATATCATTCAATGTAAATCCGTCTAATGATAATTCCATTATTAGTTATAAGATAATGAGACGATTTTGATAATCACATTATTTTCCCTTTTTCTTTTTTCTACTTGAGCTTTCTTTTTTTCCGCTATTATTATTATTATTATTATTATTATTTCTTTTTTTTTTTTTATTTTTCTTTTTTCTTCTTATACTTACGTATACTCGATTACAATTTTATATTTACATAATATCGGATATAGATGAATCGAAGAAATTTTATAAATATTTTTCGATATAAATATTTTATCTTTGACAAATAGAATCGAAAGAAATGATGAGATCAATGCCAACAAATGTATTGATTATAAGAATTTAATTTTTTATCTCTTTCTCTATCTTCATCTCCCTCTCTCTCTCTCTCTCTCTCTCTCGTTTTTCTATCTGTCCTTAGTGGTTTTTTTTTTTTTTTTTAACCAACGTTAATACAATTTGCGTCGTTGGTGTCGTTACGAAGCAAGAAGAAGAGCGACGGATCTAAGCGTATATATATATATATATATATATATATATATATATATATATATAGGGTCTCGTTCAATACATAGGCGCCAGGCATCCTGACGCCTACACTGCGGGCCTTTTCACAGCGTTTTGCTTTCACCATTTCCACGAATACTACTGGTTGGTATTAATCTTTGCAACTTAGTTATCCCTCCTTCCTCTCCTATTTCACCGATCCTCTCTCACTTAGCACTTTGTTCGCGAATAAAGAATGTACTCGAGATTCGTTTAATCGTCACTAATGCATCATCAAAGCGTTTCTAGTTGTACTCAACGACTTTCACGTTTGAAAACGAAGGTGAAAATTCTTTGAGAGAAAGAGAATGAAATAAATAGATAGATAGATAGATAGATAGATAGATAGATAGAGAGAGAGAGAGAGAGAAAGGGAGGGAGAGAGAGAGAGAGAGAGATAGAGAGTGATTAATTTGTTTGACCCCTATCTTCATGGCATTAAAAAAAGAGATATATAAGAAAATGTAAACAGAAATATAAACAGAATGTTAGTACATACATATACTTCTTTTATACATTATAGATTATTTTTATTTACGTAATAAACAGATTGTTCTTATAAATAATAAATATATATACATATATATATATATATATTTAAGTAAATACATAACATACTTTTTCTCTTATAGGTATATATAGATACATATATAACCGTCTAGATCAACATTATTTTGTCCTTATTGCCTTGTTTGTTCTTTCTCATTTAACACGGCTAACAATTTGCATTATCGGATTTCTCGGAGCCATCAATGCGATATTATGCGGATGCACGCGAATCATGGAATATTATTTCTAATCTATTTCATACCGAGCTGTCACGAAATGTCAGAATGAAGATGGGATGGAATAGGATAGAATGAGATGGGATGGGATATATATGTGCGTGCTTATACTTCCGTTAGAATCGATAAATACTTGTCGATAGTCAAGGATGTATTGATAGATACATATATATATATATATATATATATATATATATGTGCATGTCGAGAAAGAGAGACCAATAACAAGAGGGATGGAAGACGATGTAGGAGGTTGGAAATGGGAGGAGTAGGAGTAGAGAGAGAGAGAGAAGGGGGACGGGAGGACGCAGTTAAAGAAGCCTTTGACGTGTCATAAAGCACGTGTTGTTTCTGTTGCAATCGGTCAAGGTCACCCGACGATATCGACCTACCACTTGCAAACAACCGTCTTGAACCGACCTCTCGCCTTGACTACGTAATAAGAAACAACCTCTTACATGTTTTTCTCTTCCTCTATTTGCGCAAAAGAAACGTAAAAAGATGATTATTTCACGGTAAGATTTCACGTATGACGTAAAAACCTGTTTATTTACTATAACGTTATCGAGAAATGATTTGTCGAAAACGTATACGTATGGTAAGTACGATGACAAAAGCACAATCCATTTTAATTTTTTTTTTCTAGTGACATTGTGACTATTGAAAAGAAAAGAAAAGAATAGAAAAGGAAAAAAGAAAAAGAAAAGAAAAAATTCATCATCAGACATTAACGATAACGTATCGCGAAAGATTAACGGCTTCGTTCACGTGTACACCGCGACATTTCCACGACATTTCGATCGATGCTCGAACGTGTTACACTACAATTAATTTATATATGTATGTCCCCTTTTATTTTCTTTTCTTTTCCTTTTTTTTCTCTTTCGCTTGTAATCACCAAGATATATATATATATATATATATATATATATATATATATATATATATATGCGTGTATTTACAAATGTCTATAGATATGTAAATACGCATTATAATTTATTTTATTTTATTTATATATATATATATATATATATATATATATATATATATATATATATATATATATAAATATGCGTGTATTTACAAATGTCTATAGATATGTAAATACGCATTATAATTTATTTTATTTCATTTATATATATATATATATGCGTATTTACAAATGTCTATAGATATGTAAATACGCATTATAATTTATTTTATTTCATTTTAATTTTTTCCTTTTCGTTTGTAATCATCAAAATACAACTATATGTTACGATTATTCACAGATAAGTTATCAATCGATGATATTTCAATTATTCCAATAGGGTCAAGATTAAGGAATATTTTTCTCGTTTGACCGTACCAACAAGTTTTAATCGTAACGGAATAAACGAATTTAAAAGCATTAGAATTCTAAACGAATATTCTCACAGAAGTCAAAATCTCTTGGCAGAGGTTAAACTGTATATTTTTTTTTTTT
Organism: Vespa velutina; assembly: GCF_912470025.1. NCBI lineage: Eukaryota > Metazoa > Arthropoda > Insecta > Hymenoptera > Vespidae > Vespa > Vespa velutina. The sequence goes on from NC_062209.1 coordinate 1,028,677, forward strand.
TTTTTTTTTTTTAACTTTTAACTAATATATTAAGCAGAGGGGCGTGGACCTGACCAATTTGTAATGGCCGATCCGTCGGATCCTAAGAGATCCTCGAAAAGCATCGTTAATCTCTAAGCTCGTCTAAAGCGGACGTTAAAGTGAATCTCACGCTCGGACAGAAACTTTATAGATTTTCATTAGTTCTTCGTCAATTGCCATGCAGCAAATTAATATTCTATCGTTGAAAAAAGCTAATTGACAATTTGTATCTATTTTATGGATCTCTTGAATACGATGAATCAAACTTTATCTTCTTTCTTTATATACTTTTATGTTTAAATCCATCTTAGATATTATTTCATTCCTCTTTGCATACCAGTCTTCTCTTTATTTATTTATTTATATATATATATATATATATATATATATATATATAAAGTCGCAGGTGCAGTTTAACCTATGTAGTAGGATCCATCGGGGACGTGTCAAAGTTCAGCGGAAGAAACGTTCAAATCGAATTGATTAGATATTCAAGAGTCTGAAGAAGGAGTCATAAAATCGAAGATTTCTTTCGTTTCAAGAATTCTTTTCTTTTCCGATCGTTCGACTTCTTTTACAAATTTTTTTTTTTTTATCGCGAATAATAAAAAAAAAAAAAAAAATGAAAAGGAAAAAAGAAAGAAAGGAAGAAAGAAAAAAGAATTGCGTTTAATCCTTGCACTTTGATGCGTTTATCACGAGAGGGAAAACAAAAATAGGTCGAAAGGATTTCTCGTCAGTGATCAAAATAAATATGACGACGTTATACAATGAATGACTACGAAAGCTCGTATAATTACTTTGACACGCCCTTTTAATGTCACGAAACTCGAAACAATAGTGTGCAAAGATAAAAAAAAAACCGGCTATGAAATGGATCTCTCGTAGCTTTCAGTGAGTCGACTCTTTGAATTATATATATATATATATATATATATATACGTATGTAGATATACTTATTTTATATATATATATACACACACATACACACATATATGTATATATCTTCAATCTCTCGACCGTGAACATTCCCGAACCACAATTTTACTCTCGACACGTAACAGAACAGAACTAGTCGTCTTTCTTGATGGTTTAGAGAGTTCGAATATCCACGATAAATTCAGAAATGGATCGCTCTTTAATCAGTGACCATCCCAAAGTTTTATCGCATTCACGATAAATAATGTTTTCACAAAGCTCATGGTAATCGAAGAATCAATCAGACGAGAAAGTCTAATGATTTATATGGTGTACGTTATATATACTGCCAAGCCTTTAACGCGAAGAATATATCAATTTCAAAAAGTATATATTATTTATTTTAAAACTTTACGTTTAAATTACTATCGAACGATTCTACGTATATGTAGTTAAAAAAAAATCACTTTTTTTTTTTCTTTTCCTTTTTCTTTTTTTTTTTTCTTTTCTTTTCTTAACGCCTCTAAACGAGTTAAAGCTTGACGAATGTTATTATATGTGCGGATGGATGATTGAGCGATTTGCAAATATTTTTTTTCTTTTTCCTTTTTTTTTTTTTTCTTTTTTTCTTTTTTCAGAACATCCTCAAATTGGCCATGTCTAAGGATATGACTCAACGAGATTAACCTTTAAAGGCCCTTACGAAGAGATATTTTAGAACTGTTCAAAGCTTTCTCTTTCTCTCAAAGAGAGAGAGAGAGAGAGAGAGAGAGAGAGAAAGGGAGAAAGGGATAGATAAAGAGAGGGAAGGAATGCAGAAAGGTCGTGCGAACGTCATTGTTGCAAGAAAGGGCTGAGAGGAGGGCTCGTAAGGAAAGGCTCGAAAATGGTTTTGATTAACGAGGGTGCAGACACTGGCCGTGAGGATTTCGAGAAGGGTCCGCCGACGCGTTCCGACCAGTAAAGTGCCGGTGTCTGGCCTTGGATTACTCATCGACGTCTCCCTTTCTCCTTCTCTCTCTCTCTCTCTTTATTTTCTCTTCTTTTCTACCTTTCTCCCCTTCTTCGCACTATCATAAACGATGCTCCAGGGTCATCGAACTTATGCACGGAAGACGTTAACAGGATCGTCGATTTTTCTCATTTTCTTTTTTCCTTTTTATTTTCTTCTTTCTTTTTCTTGTTCGTTTTTTCAGGAAGGGAACGATGATGTCACACGTCGAACGTGATCTTTGCATAATCGATATCTCAAAAAATTTTCAATGATACTCGCGAATCAAGTCAGAATCAACAAGAGTATATATAATAATCTCGTAAGTTATGGATCCTTTTGTAGGTGTGATCCATCAATTAAAGTCCAATAGAGAGAGAGAGAGAGAGAGAGAGAGAGAGAGAGAAAGATTGGTATTATTATATATAGGTTTTAAAATAAATGGATCATTGTTCGTTCCTTTCCGTTTTGTTCGTGCGCGCAACGTCGTTCGTTTGTTCGTTCGTTCTAAAGAAAGAGAGAAGGAAAGAAAGAAAGAAAGAAAAAAAAGGAAACAAAAAAAAGGGGGGGGGGGAAAAAAGGAAAGAGAAAAAGAAAAAAGAAAAAGAGAAGGAACAAAAAATAAAAGATCCATGACGCGTCGAACGAAAGGAAAAGTGGTCTGCCAGGTTCGGAGGAAGAGCTCTCTTACTCCGATCCATCTTGATCCTCTTTCAGGATTCGTCCTCGATAATTCGTGGAAACGTTGAATTCTTTTGACAGGTACCTTCGAATATATCGCTTTCTTTTAACTAGTCTCGACGAAGATAAATGAAAATGCGATAAATTTTCTATCCTAGGGAGTAACCAGACGTTAACGTTGTATCTTAGGTTCAGGTAAGGAGAGTTTCGCAGAGGAGTGGTGGTGGGGGGGTGGGGTGGGGTGGGGAGAAGGCGAGACTGAGGGACTTGGGGACTAAAGGGGGTGGGAGTAGAACGCAGTTGTGCGTTTCGTCGAATAAAGGCCACCTGCGAGTGCAAAGAGACGAAAGGAGAAAGAGATAGATAAAGAGAAAGAGAGAGAGAGAGAGAGAGAGAAAAGAAAGGGAGCTGTAGTTTTCTACCTTCCTGGAGGTCTCTCGATTTCGTTTCACGGGCGGAGAAATGAATCGAAAGTCAGTCTCTCTTCGACGTTCCTTTTTCTTTGTTTCTTTATTTCTTCCTTCCTTTCTTTTTCTTTTTTCTTTTTTCTTTTCCCCTTTTTTTTCCTTTTTCCTTTACGTCAACGATTCCAAGAAATATCCCAAGAAGTTATTTCAAAGGATCGAAAGTCTTATTACACGATATCCCGATTATATCGATTCACGAGTAGTGAAAAAAAAAGAATTAGGATCTGTAAGAGAGAGAGAGAAAGAGAGAGAGAGAGTGAGAGAGAGAGAGAGAAATCGCAGAGCTAAGGATTATCGAATCGTTCGAAAGAAATTAATTCAGAAATCATAGTAAGAGGTTGGGGAGAGGGGAGGGGGAGGAAGAGGAAGAGGAAGAGGAAGAAAAGAAAAAAGAAAAATATACAAAGGGAGAACTTTCGTGGAATATACGAGACTTAGGAAGATACGTGAATAAGGGTGGAAGGTTGTTGGGGATGATGTTATTAATGCGATAACGCTTAATGGATCTAATCTTTTTAATAAAATTGTCTTTGCGATATTGTACAAGCTGAAAGGAAGGAAGAAAGGAAGGGAGGGAGGGAGGGATGGATGAAAAACAGGGAAGTGATGTAAATTACATGATTACTATTAATACGATGCTTTTTCATTTTTCACTCTCAATAGTAAAATAAGGAAATTTCATTCGATGTCAAATTCATTCTCGATGTCGAAGACCCTCCCTGGTGCTGAGTTCTCGTTCGGGCGAGGGAAGAGAAGAGCAAAGAGAAGGGACAGCATGGAGGGAGAGCCCTCGAACAAGGACACGTCCGTCTTCTCGTTTCTGCTGTGTAAAAAAAAAAAAGAAAAAAAGAAAAAATTCTTTTGCATTGCGTGCACGCGTGAATATGTGCGTGAGTTCGTTCATTCCTTCTCTTATTCGTTTAAACGAGAAACGAGAAAAGAGGAAAGGAGGTATCGTCTTTCGATTAAATACGATCCACAGGGTCCACCATTTGTAGACCTACCATCAACTATCAGTCGTTTCCGTTTTTTTTTTTTTTTATTTTTTATCTCTTTATCTCTTTATCTTTTTCACTCTCTCTCTCTCTCTCTCTCTCTCTCTCTCTCTCTCTCTCTCTCTTCTTTTTTTCTTTTATTCTCTCTTATTCGTGAAAGAGAATGCTTACGCACGTTCACGCATCTACGCAAGCAAGCTCTTTTCGTAGCAAACGACTCCATTGTTGCAGACATTTTTCGAGTATCCTCGACGATTCTCCTTTTCGTCTTGTTAAATGAGACGTCTAGTCGTCTAGTCGTAATCGAAAACTACAAACGAAAGATGTAATAAGAGATTAGAGTGACGAAAGTTAGAACGACCAGAGGAGATATTAAGCATTCTATCTTACATATATATATATATATATATATATATATATATATATATATATACACATATATATATGATTTGGTAATATTGTCGACGATCTTCATTATTATTTTTATCTTAACGACCGAGGAAGGAATTTTCAATACATACATACATACATACATACATACATACATACATACATACATACATACGTATAAAGCATAAATATGTTATGTTATTCTATTTGTCCGATCGTTAAATCTGTTGACAACATATATCAGTTGAACTTCAAAAAGAGCAAGAGTCCACGTCCGGTAAATATTACGAACATACGTAATATCATTTCCATGGCCATCAGTATGCTTTCTACGTTGACCTTCATCTCTTTCGGATTGGTTTGAATTGAATGATATTTTTTTTTCTTTTTTTCTTTTTTGATCGATCGATCTATTAGATAGAAAATGTACGTAAGGTATCTAGAAATCAAAATAATCGAATAAATCTTTAGATATTGAGAATTATTTTATTTTAACAAGACGAATCATCGATTTTCAAGGACTTATTCGATATTTATTTACCGTTTCGTAAGGGTCTATATTTTTCGAGCTTTTGAAATATTTTTCTTAATGAAGTTTATTATAGATCATGGAAAAATTTTCACGATTTAATACGTCTTGAACTTTTTGACTTGTTATCGTCCTTTTGATTCTCTCCCTCTCTCTCTCTCTCTCTCTCTTTCTCTTTCTCTCTTTCTCTTTCTCTCACTTTCTCTTTTTTTCTCTCTTTCTTTCTTTCTTATTCTCTTTCTCTTTCACGTTCTCTCTCAGTTTATATTTTGAATTATAGATATTTACCATTGAGATAAGAGATCAAAATTATTGAATCTTATATATCTTTCTGGACGACAATGTCTTTTGCACGGTATACCGTAAGTGCGTATACAGCAAGGTTTCCAACTTGGTTTTTGTGGTATCGGTGGAATTATGCAAATTTTATAAGGAGAACTCGGTGGACATATGTATTTTGGTGGGCAAGATCTTTCAGGAGGGCATGATCTCATTGGACATCCAGAACATGGTTGACAGGACTAAATCGAAATGAAAGAATTTATCATGATTTAATGAAGCTCGATATCTCGAAAAAAAAAAAAGAAAAGAAAAAACAGTTAGTAAGGTTAAGAAACATCGATCGTTTCTTTTTTGACATACCATTGTCTATCGTTTAAAAATTTTTAGAATATATACGGATTAATCTATTCGATGTTTTTTTTTCTCGAACAAACGTAGACATATTTCAATTGAACATTTTGACAAAATTTTCATATATCAAAGATGTTGAAAATGTTGATTATAATGTCGGCGAATGGTGCCGCTCGGTTGGCTTATGAAACGGGATTGGTTTTAACGGAGTGAAACGTATCGATTTCTCTTAAGTTCGACTCGCTCTGGCATCATCTCGCGTTTTTTGTTTACGCGAAAATATCAGAGCGCGCAGGGCGACCTCGAGAGATTGCGACGAACCCGCAGAACCTGACCTGCATTAACGTGGCATCGCTTGTGCTGCGATATTCGGAGGTATCCGCAACGAGACCTTGGCTCCGAAACACCGAAACACAGATTCCACGACGGGGACGACTTTTCCTCTCTCTTTCTTCGTCGTCCGTTTTTTCCTCTTTGTAAAACCGACATTCTCGAATTTACTCGAATCCGAACGGACGCCGGTCAAAACTTGCGAAACTTTGGAGGAATCGTCGATAGTTTTTGAACAAACAATAACAAAGCCAAAAATACATATATACGTTATATACGTAAATACATAATATTGTACGACTACGTTATTTTCAACGAGTTATGTTAAAACGAGAAAAGAACTCTGAGAGATGTGAAAGAACAAAAACAAAGAAAAACAAAAATAAAGAAAGAAAGAAAGAGAAAAAAAAAGAAAAATAAAAAAAAAAAAAAAGAAAGAAAAGAAAACTTGACGTTCAGAGAGCCATTTAAATATCGTAATGATTTCTATTTTCAACGAACGCGCGTGCGGTCGCAATGAATAAATGTTCCTAGCTTCCTTTTACGGTCGATACTTTATTAATTTTTATCCGTAAAGGTGAATTTCCTGTTCGGAATCTATACGATACATAATCAAGCACGCATATAATGGGATACTTGGAAAGAAAAAGCTAAGGAGCTAATTATGCGACGCACGTTGAATCGTCTTCGAACCATTTCCTGCGATTATAGCGTTTATATCACAATGACGTTCGAAGGGGTGGTTACGTTCATTATGACGAACACGCCTTTCCAGAAATACACTTTGAGAGAGAGAGAAAGAAAGAAAGAAAGAGAGAGAGAGAGAGATTGTACGGAATTTGTTCTTAGCAACGAATGATAGGAACAGATTTCTCGGTAATCCCCTTGAACGTTGTCGACAATTATCAATTCGATATGTCCAAAGATTAGCGAGAAACATACAAAGCTGACAATGATTTTTTTTCCTCGCACTTCATATTTTCTCTATTTATATATATATATTACGTTAATTCGTACAATTTTATTTTCATTTTGGTTTCATTTCGTTTTCATTAAAATTCACACGTTCATTCCGTATCATCGATTATTCTTAGCTTGTAATATGAATAATTAGGCTTTTTGAAATTCCGTGAGTAAATGTGAGAAATTTTTGCGTAGGACTGAAGAAAGAAAAATGAGTTAACGATTGCATAAGGAATCGTTGAACAAATTTAGAACGCGCGTCATCGGATGGACCCCAGCGATACGGCACATGAGAGGACGTTGATCGCGGGTGGTGTATGGAAACGGGCCCAAGGTTACCAAATGGAGACTGCCCAAAAACCCAAATACATACAATTATATCGGACGATTGGGCACGAGCTATGTATACGTCTAGCAACGAATCTCCTTTGCTTGCGAAAGGACCACCCCACTACCATTACCATCATCGGCCATTAACTTTCGTTACAGTATACAAGTCTCAAGGTCATTTTCTTAAAATTCATCGTTACGTTAGATGGATCATATTGAATGTCGTTAACCAATATCGATTTAATCGATCGTGAATTAATATAGGATCGATTGACTTTTCGTCCTATGACATCGTAGAAAAGTAACATCCGAATATATCGTGATGAATACATATATACATATATACATATATATATATGTACATACTCACTTTATATACTTAGGAATAAACTGATCGTATAAGAAGCATCGTAGAAGAAAAACTCTATAGGTTTGTTACATCATAGGTAACCTTGGTTCCGGCGTAAACAACTTCTAGAAAGCAAGTTCAAACGCCTGTCAAACTGCTGAACACATTCTATAGTACGTGTATAAATACCCCAGGATATATCTGAAAGTTCGTTGCCCAGCGACGTTTCGTGTATTTCTTTCTTTCTATTTCTTCTGATTGTTTTTTTCTTTTCCCCTTCTCTTTTTTTTTTCTTTTTTTTTTTTTTTTGGTTTTTCTCTTGGAATTATAATATAACAATAAACGAAAGAAGAAGATGAAAATGGTGAAAGAGATAATGACGAAGTAAATAGATAATGATGAAGAAGAGCAGAAAGATCGCTTTCACTTTAATGAAAATGAAACGAACGTGATACGATACGTAATGACAAAGAGAAAAAGAATAAGAATAATAATAAGAATAAAAAGAAGTAGAAGAAGAAGAAGAAGAAGAAAAAGAGAAAGAAAAAGGAGAAGATGGAGAAGGTGAAAGAGGTGGAGAGATGATGATGATGATGATGATGATGATGGTGGTGGAGGTGTATACGAAGGGATAACAAAAAAAAAGATATAGAAAAGGATAGAGAACGTAGTAGTGCGACGCACGTCGTCTTATCGGAAGCGACGCAGGTGTCCTCCGTTAAGAGAATACTCAGCGAAAGGCGAAAGGGTTAACGATCTTCCTCTTTCCGTGTACAAGTACGGGAATGAGATAGGACGCGTGCGTTCGCGCGAACGCACGCGCACGCTCCTCTTGTCTTCGCTTTTGCTTTTTCTTTTTCTTCTTCTTCTTCTTTTTCTACTACTACTACAACTACTACTACTACTATTACTACTATTATTATTACTACTACTACTACTACTACTACTACTACTACTACTACTTCTTTTTCTTTTTTCTTTTTCTTTTTCTTTTTCTTTTTCTTCTTCGTCTTCTCTTCGTCGACGTTCCAGGATGACGAGCTTCTTGCTAATCGCCGGTGTCGCTGGCCGCGCTCGAGGTCTCCTTGTAAGATTCCAACGTGTGCGTCACGCGATTCTACGTCTCTCTTGGAACGTACGACGACGACGACGACGACGACGACGACGACGACGACGGCGACGACAACGACGATGAAGACGACGATGAAGACGACGATGAAGACGATGAAGACGATGAAGACGATGGCAAATTCGCGCATATTTCAAAAGAAAAAGAAAGGAAAGGTGGATTGCGGATAGCGATGGAAAAAGGGAGGGAGACGTGGAGAATGCCACTCGGGTGAGAATGGAAAAACGAAGGAGATCCAATATATATATATATATATATATAGGGAGAGAGTAAGAGTGAGATAGAAAACTACAACGACAAGGAACGTGGGAAGAACAGAGAGGAAATGGTTATCGAGAAGAATTCGTCGAGTGGTTCTCCTCTTCGAGGCTTCGGCCATTCATATCGAGCGCACCAGAGAAGAGTCTCTTTCTTTGTCCCTTTTTTTCCCCTTCTCCTTCTTCTTTTTTATTTTTCCTTTCTTCTTTTTTCTTTTTTTTTTTTGACTTTTTTCTTTCCTTTTTTTTTCTTTTTCTTTTTTTTTTTTTTTTTTTTATCGCTCCACAATTCACACAAGCCTCCCCTCACTCTCTCTCTCTCTCTTTCTTCTCCCTCTCTTTCTTCTTCTTCTTCTTCTTCTTCTTCTTCTTCTTCTTCTTTTCCTTCTTGTCTTCTACTTACTGGCACACGGACTTTCACCGATTTTTTTTCTTTTCAACGATTCAGCGAAACGCTGAGATTACATTCTCTTCTTTAAAAACGATACGAATCATTCTATTTTTTTATTACGTATGCACGTACAGTTTATGATTCACTTATCAATAATACGCTTTTAACGTTCGTAATATACAAATTCCACATGCAAAGTGATAAATTTTCAAAGATGATAGAGACGCGAGGTCTTTTCAATGTCGCGCAAATGAATGACTAAGATTGAGAACGGGAATTTTCCCCATTTATAATATGCGAAATCTGTGTTACGTTAAACGCGATAAATTAGTATCATGTTCTAACAATAGTTCAATCGGAAATGACGTTGTTAATTCGTTATAGACTACATATATTCTCGTTTAATCGAATTCAAGTTTTATTCAATAAAAATAAGAAAATTATATGGATTTAACTGTAAAATCTTTTTCTTGTTTTTCTTTTTTTATATATATGTATATAATAATTTTCTTCTTCTGTTTCTCTCTCTCTCTCTCTCTCTATATATATATATATATATATATATATATATATATATATATATATATATATATATATATCTTTAGTTATACTTTCAATACATTTAATTCGATTAAATTCAATTTCATATCTTTAAAATTGTGCTATAATACTTATGTATTATATATCAAAAATATTTCATTTATAATAATATATATATATATTATATATTAATGTTGAATAATTTTCAACGATAATGGATACGTTTTTATTTTTGATTATTTTATTTTGATACGATGATTGAACGAATCAGGACAAATCTGTATTCTGAATCTAAATTTTTTTTCTTAAGAATAATATATAAGAAAATGATCTGTTAATAATAAATCGTCGAATCATTATCCTGATCTTGATTGGTAAAAGAAAATTATTCGTCATTTAAGTATAGTGTATAATAGTGAATCGTTTCGTTCGTCGTGCGTTGTGTACATAATAGAACCGACACAGCGCATAATCTCATCGCGTAAAAACATCGTAATGCTGAGTCGTACTTTTTAAAAAGGAGATTGCAAACGCGAGGGGAAGATAAAAGAGCGAAGTTAAAAATGCGCGCGAGCTTCTCTCTCTCTCTCTCTCTCTCTCTCTCTCTCTCTCTCTCTATCTCTCTCTATCTCTGTCTCTCTCATTCTCCCTCTCTGTTCTTCTTAATGAATAAAACGTACGAGTTTATTCGCATATAAGCATTCTTCTCTTATTTCTCATTATCATTTCGTCACATTGATGTACCAATTGATATATAAGAAAAGAACTTTCAATAAAAACGTGCTGATCAAAACAAAGAAAATAAAAGTTATATATATATATATATATATATTCTTTTTTTTCTTTATGCTAAGGCACTTCAAATAAAGTGATAAGAAAAAATCTAGAAGTATCGAATGTAAATCGAGATTATACAATCTAATTCGAAGAAATAAAATCTAAAGTCGTATTATTGATTACGAATGAGAAGAAAAGATAAAACAGAGGGCGCGAGGTCTCACTTTCTTTCTTTCTTTCTTTCTTTCTTTCTTTCTTTCTTTCTTTCTCTCTTTCTTTCCCTATTTCTCTTTTTATTCTTCTTAATGAATAAAACTCAAGAATATTAATCGTATACGTTTATTATTTATTTATACATCGCAGTATCTTTTCATCATAATTGATATAACAATCAGTATCGAAAAATAATTTCTATATAATATCGTACAAAATGAAAATAAAGAAAGTTATCGCGTAGGACAATAAAAATATGTTTATTAAATTAAATCTAATATTTAAAATATTGGGTTAATAATAAATAATTCGATCGAAGATCGAACGTATTGAGATACAATATATTCCGAAGAAATCGTTGGATTACGAATTTATTGATTACGAACGAGAGAGAAAGATAAAATAGAGGGCGCGAGGTCTATATCTCTCTCTCTCTTGTTATCTTTCTCTTTCTCTATCTTTTTCTTAATGAATAAAACGCATGAATATTTAATCACATATACGGTTATTCTTTCTTATTTCGCTATATCTCTTCGTCATAATTGACCAATCTATATCAAAAAGTTTTATTTTTTATTATTTTCTGTTTTTTTTTTTTTTTTTTTTCTTTATTTATTTATTTATTTATTTTTTTCTTTAATAATATTAAATGGCATTCGATATAGCAAAGAAAATAATTGCGTACAAATGATAATAATATTTTTATGACGTTATAGATGTAACGTTAAAAATAATTATCTATCTGTTTTTGTTAATGAATAAGACGTAAGAATTTATTAGCATATTCTTTATTATTTTTCCCTGTATCTCTTCGTTTGAATTGATCTATCTAAAAAAATTCTATATCGTGAAATATTTTGAATGAAAAATCGTAAATCAAATTGAAATAAAGAAAATAATATTTTTATGACGTTATATATTTAACATATTAAAATATTGATAAAACAGGAACAATCATTCGTGTACGAATGTATCGAGATAGAGAGAATCCTTCGGAGAAATCGTCGGAAGTTGTTTTATACCTTAGGGAGAAGATCGATTTCTTTTAATCGATTCTCGCCATCTCGTAGCTTAATTCCATTCTGAAGGATCCGAAGGAAACGTTCATCTCGAATATTCGTTTGCTATATAAAGTAGTAAATCTCGAGGATACACGCGCCGGTGTTATTACATATCGAGTAAATTATTTAGGTATAGTAATAATTCATTTCTTTTTTCTTTTTCTTTTTTCTTTTGTATTTTCTTTTTCTTTCTCTCTTTTCTCTTTTCTTCCTTTTTTTCCACGAAACATGTCGTAATGTTTTTCTTCTTCTTCTTTTTTTTTTCTTTTTTTTTTTTTTTTATTTTTTCCATTGAGAGAAACGCGGCACGTGGAGAAACAACGATAAAATATAATGACGCGGTTTTTGTTGATAAAGACCGAATAAAAACGGATTAATGCGACACAGGAAAAAAACGAGAGAGAGAGAGAGAGAGAGAGAGAGAGAGAGAGAGAGAGAAGAATGAGCGTGTCTCGACGTAATAACCCAATAAGTTCGTCATAAGATCGATTTTTAATACGGTTCGCGTGTCGTTTGATAAAAGGAAAGAACTTCGTGCTAGTCAATCGGACAATGATCGCATTTGTTCGTCGTATTTTCGAGAACCTTCTCTCACGAAAGCATCTATCCGGACTATACCATCGAACATTTTTTCCGATCACATCCAAGGTTAAAAGTCCAAGGTGCATTTGTACACAGGTAGGTAGGTAGGTAGATAGGTAGGTAGGTAGGTAGGTAGGTAGGTAGGTAGATAGATAGGTAGGTAGAATAGAGAGGTATATAAGTATCGAGTCGAACGATCTGGAATGGAAAAGTACAGAGGCGTATGAGAAAAGGAAACGTAAATCATGATGATGATGATGAGAGCTCTCAAACGAGATACTAGTTCAAATAGATCTCGAAGAGATAGATAAAAGGAAGAGAGAGAGAGAGAGAGAGAGATAAAAAAAAGAAAAAAAAATCATCGTATTGCAATGTCGCAACTTGTTCTTTTTTCATTTTTCTTTTTTTTCTTTTTTCCTTTTCAAATTCGAATTCGTGCATCGTCGAACGAGATCCCTCTAAATACTTACCCCTTTAGTCCCCCAGACGTCGTCCGCCCCCAGACACATCTCGTTGAGACTCTTTCTTTCTTTCTTTCTTTTTTTTTTTTTTTCTATATTCCATATCGTGGAAAGTATTTGTTTTTACAAAGAAAAAAGGAAAGAAAAGAAAAGAAAAGGAAAAAAAGTCGTTTTCAAATTTACACGAGCAAACGTTTCTTCCGTATCATCCAGGGACTGTTCATCCCTTCCGATCGATACACAGTCTCCCTCGCATCACTGCAAAAATGCGAGCCGACTACGAATCAACCTATGGCAATGCGCCACGTGAATCCCGTGTAGGGATTCAAGGGATAGGAAGGCGACTCCCTCTCTCTCTCTCTCTCTCTCTCTCTCTCTCTCTCTCTCTCTCTCTCTCTATCTCTACGGATGACGCATTAGCGCGTCATCCCAAGGATGGAAGGGTATGGGGTTAGCATGAATCAGGATCACCTTTTGCCAAGTTTCACAGACGTCGAACTATTTTAAAAGGTGATTCTATATCGTTACGTCAGGGATGCACGTTGAAAGAAGTAAGGAAAAAAAAAGAAAGAAAGAAAGAAAGAAAGAAAGAAAAAAAAAAAAGAAAAAGAAAAAAAGATTCGCACTACGATCATAATGACGTATATATGTACATTGTACCTGTATAGGATAATACAAATCGGAGAATGACTTTTAAATAAATTTCCATAACTTTAATGTTCAGCTTATACGGAACATATATATATATATATATATATATTTTGGAGTGCCGAGATAATTAAATTAACATTTCGATAGGCGTAAAATTGATTTGAACGACGCTCTTGTCGAATCCACTTGTCGAAACCCGAAAACTCGATCCTTTTTTTCCTCCCTTCGTTTCTTTTTATTTTTTTCTTCTTCTTCTTTTTTTTTTATTTCCTACTTGCAGCTCGCAGCGCAACTAAGATTCAGGCCTAAGGCTGAATCCTGGTATAATCCTTAGGCGCCTATTGAAACGTTGTCTGTTTCTTTTCTTCATTTTTTTTTCTCTCTCTCTCTCTCTCTCTCTCTCTCTCCTTCTCTTCGTTGTCTCTTTTGAGTCATATTTGAGAGTGATTAAGTGATGCCCGTCAATCGAAGGAAGAGGAATATCCTACGCGTGGAAGCTTGCACGACAGAAACAAGGTAAGAAGGTTGCATCATCCATTCCAGTGAGAGGATAAATTTCTTAGAAGTCTCGGGGCTGATAGATACTTACTTACGTGTTGTGGAGCTCACGCACAAGCCAACGGCGCTTCTCTCTTTGGGATTCCGTATCGGTTCTCAGACTGGTTGGAGACGTGCGCATCGGTCACCACGTGTCCTAAGATATTGCGTCTTATTCGCTGTTCGTAGTTGTCCTTGAGAGCGAAATCGCCTACGAAAGAGTTTGGACGCGTCGACGCGACCTTAACCCTTGTTTACCAGCGAGGACCAATAGATATATATATATATATATATATATATATATACACATATATATATATATATATACTTTTGAATCTTGATTCTTTGAGGACTTTCGACTCTCCGCGCTTCGTTCATGTCCATCACGAATGCACGAACAATAGGGTCCTTGATACAAAAAAAAAAAAAAGAAAAATAAGAAAATGATAATTCGTTCCGATCGTATCATCCGTATTTATCTAGTTCTTTTTTTGTTTGTTTGTTTGTCTGCTCGTTCGTTCGTTCGTTCGTTTGATCAGGAACTCTGATCGATATAGAAAAACGTACGTGGGAGTCAAAGGAATCGAAAGGGCTAAATAAATAACTTTTACATATTTAATTGTACGATCATCTTTGTCTCAAATCGAGACCACTTACCAATCGATTACGACGGACTTTTGAACTTTTCTTTTTTGTTCGTACTTTTTCTCTTACCTTGACGATTACGTTTGTCCTACAATATACGTAATAATAACGTAAAGCCTTTTTCTTTTCTTTTTGCGGAAAAACGCGAACTATCAGTATTATATCATTATTTCATGGTAATGTATCGTACGAAAACTATCGTATTTGTCATTCGACTTACTTTCGTTTACTACCTTCCTTAATTCCCCTCCCTCTCTTCTCAACTCCCTCCGATCATGTTAGGAGAGATAATTTTTAGGAAAAGAGAAAGGAGTTTCCGGATTGGCGCTCCTTAATTATACCGAAGCAAAGTAAGGGGCTATGTCCATGATGGAAGTGTATATATATATATACATATATATATATATCCATATATATACGTTCATAGAAGCACGTGTATATACGATGCGGAATTACATTCACGGTAGACGATAGACACGATTACACACGTGCATAGATAGGAATACGTATATATAGGTTTCTAGTATATGGTGTTGTGTATATGCGTTATAAAAGCCGCAAGTACGTTCGCCGTAGTACGCTGGGCGCGTTTTCCGCGTTCATTGCCCTCCGCTAGACTTGAGTTAACGTCTCGCACGAAAACGTGAGCGCGCTAGATCGGATCAAGGATTATAAGCCCCGTAAAATATATTTTATTCGCCATCTCGTTCCACCGGACAGATAACCATTACCAATCTCGCACGCCACACGTGGCGGAAACGTGCCGCGTTGACCGGCTGCACGGGTAGGTCCTCGTGACCACTTCAGAGGGAGCTATCGGTCCTGCGAGATACTTGACCCGAACGAACATACATGCACAAATAAAGAAAAGATATGTATATGTATGTGTGTGTATGTGTGTGTGTATGTGTGTTTGTTTGTTTGTACGCATGTGCGAATAATGTGAGTGTATATGTATATACATGTAAGATCTCGTTCGCACGTGGGAGCGTTTAAAGTTTTATTATCCTGAGATATCGTGCGAGATAGAATGTGGAATTTGTTCCGCAGTTAGAACCGTTTTAAATGAATTTCCGTGAAATAAGTAATTTTAAAGAGGAAAATAGATAAGGAGAATGCATGGAAAGGTCGTTCGTAAATAGCTTTTTTTTTTTTTTATTTGATAATTAGTTTAATCGAACAACTTAACGCATTGCGGACGGTTCCACAATAATTCTCGTGATTTCCATTTCAGAGCTTGTGGTCAATCACGTGTGGAGAATTCTCATATATATATATATACATATATATATATATATATATATATATATATGTGTGTGTGTATATTAGTTCGTAAGAATATGTAATAAATGATTTTAAAATGTAATGGGTATTTAATTTTAATTGACGTGTCTTTAAAATTTATGTAAAACCTTTTTTTCGTTGTATTTATTAAACGAAAACATAATTGGCCATTGGATGAAAGCTAGGAATAAAATTTTCTGGAGTACGCAAAATATTTTCTTTATAAACAATGATTTATATCGAAAGATCGACGAATCGTTTTGAAAATTTAAAAGAATTATCGTCGAGATCGAAAGGAAATATATTTATATAATTTTTATATATATATATATATATATATATATATATATATATATTATATCGTATAGATTATCGACGACGAAAAGATAGGTGGGGTAGATGTATTAATTATTAAAGACGCAATAATAAGTAATAATATTTTTTTCAACATTAAGAATGCCGTCCTTCATTTCGTTATTTCGCATTTATTTCCCGTCTCTGTATATCGTATATATGTATAATTAAATAGATATCTCCTCGTTTAAAAGAATGAATAGCAGCAGCCAGTCTGGTGTGTATTTTTAAAACCGCAACTAGTACGCGGCCCCGCATGGTCGATCCAGTATGCTAATCGTTAATGCGTCTCAAACGTAATAATAATGTTTAAATCGCTTAAGTGTTTTGTTTATCGACATATGCGACAATAAATGCATAAACATACAATGTAAAACGTATCATCGATTGTCTGACTCTAAACGACGCCACTACTGTTACTACTACTACTACTACTACTACTACTACTACTACTACTACTACTACTACTACTACTACTATTACTACTACTACTACTACTACTACTATTATTATTATTATTACGGTCTCACCAATGATATATAGGGTGGGAATGAAAACGTTAGGGAAATTTGAATCTTCGGACGATATTGGAATGTAGATGTGTAACATCATTTCCTGTATTACGAGCTTAACCCAACGAGTTACTGTGCTCGATGAAATAGCAAACGAGGCAATTGGATTGACGGTCGTGAGAAAATAAAATGAAAGAGAGTGAGAGAGAGAGAGAGGGAGAAAGAAGGAAGAACGAATTATAATGTTTTTAAGAAATATAATGTTTATATTATGTTTTTTTTATTTTTTTTCTTTTTTTTTTTCATCGTCAAACATAAATTATGGAAGTCGTACTCAAAAGAAAACATACACGCAGAGTGACGTACGAACGATCAAAAGATATCATTGTTAAATATATATAATACATATATATAATACATATATATATATATATATATGAACGACTGTAACCACTTCCTTTGATACACAAAGTATTGTGGTAGAAAGAATTTAAAAAGAAGAAAAAAAAGCAAAACAAAAAAAAAAAAAAAGAAAACAGGGCGCATTACGACGACCCTGGGATTATACAACGTGCATTCCTGTTTTCATCGGCTATTCATGCGTATACAAACGCACGCGTGAAATTACGTAACAATCAAAACAAAAAAAAAAAAAAAAGAAAGAAAGAAGGAAGGGGAAAAAAAAATAAGGAAAAAAAAGAATAAATAAAAAGAGAGAGAATGAGAGAGAGAGAGAGAGAGAGAGAGAGAGAAACAAAAAAAAAAGAAAAAGAAAAGGAAGGTGCATGCTTACACTACACATGGACAAGAAAAAAGGGTGCCGCTCACTTTTGCTAATTCACCGTATCACTCTTTTGTAATCATTGTAATACATGCACGCTTTGAATCATTTATTCGCACGTCTAACAATAAAACGTTTAACAACGTTGACACCTTGGTTCTATGCTTTTCGATTAATCCCAATTAAAATGGGACGTATAGCGATATAAAATTTTACTCGTTTCCTTTTTATTTTTTTTTATTTTTTTTTTTATTTTTTTCTTATTTTTCTTTTTTTTTTAATTCAAACAAGCATATCTCTCTATTTTTCTTTTCTTTTGTTTTCCTCTTTTTCTTTTTCTTTCCCTATTTTTTTTCTGTTTTTTTTATTTTTTTTTTCTCTTTCAAAGAGAGAACGAAGAGGTCTTCATAAGGGATACATAGAGTTTATTTCAATAATGGCGACGTCGAGAGATCTCAATGAAATACTAATCCTAAGATTATTTCGAAATAGTACAACGGGCTTCGATTGTAATTGCGTCACTAACGACAACATAGAGGAGCATATATAGAATCACTGTCGCTCTCAGTGTAAACGGTAGTAAACGCGCTATGTCTAACACTCTCTCTCTCTCTCTCTCTCTCTCTCTCTCTCTCTCTCTCTCTCTTTCTCTCTCTTCGTCCTCTTCTCTGTCTTTTCCTTTTTCGACGTGCGTGTTTACCCTCCCTCCCCCGACCTCTCAACTCCACTCCCACCCTCGTCATCCCCCTTCTCTTTCTATCTTGATGTCACACGTCTCTGTATACGCTCTTATATATGCCTGTGACCACACTTGCTCGTGTACAAACAGCAAAGACATCCAATGCTAAATCACTTTCTTCCTCAAAGGATCGAAACGACTTATTTTTTTTTTTTTTTTCTTTTCTTTTCTTTCTTTTTTCTTCTTCTTTCGTTTTACTATGTCTCGTACCGGGTTTATTAAAATTCTACGAAATATTAAACGCGTGTGTCACTCTCTCTCTCTCTCTCTCTCTCTCTCTCTCTCTTTGAGATTTATTAATTTGTTATTAGCGCAAAATCTCGTTTGTTTATTAAACGTTCATTTAGTTATCATAAATATGTACGATCGATTGATACGGATCATAGATCCCTTATGAGAAATATGCTCTTTTTCTTTTTTGCTTCTCTTCTTTCTTTCTTTCTTTCTTTCTTTCTTTCTTTCTTTTTTTTTTTCTTTTTTATTTTTTTTCTTTCTTTTTCTTTTACTCGGACGCAACCTTATACCTTTAAACATTGTAATTTACATTTTATTGTATACATTTATTGCATGCATATATATTTATATATTTATGTAAACATATATATTTATATTTGTACATTGAGAAGTAAAAACCTTTTTTTTGAAAATTGCCTTATTTCCTATGACGCTCATTTTTGGATGCGATTCTCTCTCTCTCTCTCTCTCTCTCTCTCTTTTTCTCTCTATCTTCATCATTCCTTTTCTTGTTTTTTTCCGCCCACTCGCGAATTGTCGCACGAATGCAATAGTTCTACGAATAATATAATCTCACGCATCTGCGTCATCCGCCAAAGAAAATGTTAAACAGAAAAGAATTTTAATATATGGACACGATGGAGATATATCCATCCATAAAATGGACACTGAACGACTAGGCGTGTCAATTTATTCATTAAGAATTCATATTGATCATAATTCCATGAATCAAAAGCCAAAAGAAAAATTCGTATATTTGGACATTAATTAGATAGAACGTTTTTAATAATGCATCTTTGGACTTCTTTTTTTTTTTTTTTTTGCAAGAAAAAAGAAAAGAAAAGAAGAAACAAAAAAAAGAAAGAAAGAAAGAAAGCAAAAACAAAACGTAATTCGACGATACGTCGGCGTCAGCCATGGAGCGTCTCTTGTTCATCTTTTTTGCAGATTTCTCCTCCTACCCCCTCCCCCGCCCATCCCCTACCTCTCTCGCCATATAATAATACCGAGTATTAATTTTCAATGATGCGAATTCCGGCATCGAATCCGAGTCAATTCGAAGGATAGTTAAACCGGAAAGTTAAACTCAAATCGAAGGGTTCCTTTTTTTTTTCAGACAGTCACATGCGTTTCCATTAACTTCCTATTCGTATCGCATTACGTCGCCATTCTATACGATGACGGCCATTTATTTTCGTATTATTCGCAGTTATATGATCGTAGAGGTATTACAACGATGCATGCGAACGATACGAAAATAAAAGCTTCTTTGTTTCAAAATGCATAAATGGAGGATCAAGTAGACGAAAATATCGGAATACCGTGAAAATGGAAGCTGATAATAAAAAAGAAGAAAAAAAGAAAAAAAGGAAAAAAAAAAGAAAAGAAAAGAAAAAAAAAGCACGGATAGTCTCGAGTATATTTTTTATGAGATATCCGCGTCACTATAAACCGCGATATCATTTTATAATTCTTCGAATAGCGCTAGTAATGTAATCCTTCGTTACGTAAAAATCATATTTGAATTTATTAAGGATTCTTTTCTTTTTTCTTTTTTTTTCCTTTTTTTTTTTTTTTTTTTTTTTTTTTTACACAAATTCCATCGATCACAAATTGGAACCGTCCCGATGGAACGGCGCAAAGTGATCGTAAGTGTCGTTCGAGGATAGAAAAATCCTTGGATTACCGGTAAGTACTTACATACATATATATATATATATATGTTCCGTTCGCCGATCGGCAAATAATAACAGAGACAAAAGTAATTTGTCGGCACGCGGCAAGCCGCATGTTATACCGCATCATATCGCGTGAATGGAACCGTGCCTTGATAATATTCACTCGCTTTTGTTTATCCAGTCGAGGACGAGGTTTCATATTTCGGAGACACCACATAATATAATTTCCTGTTTGACGATTCCAATGTAATTTTTAATTTTTTTTTTTTTCCTTTTTTAGATAACTTACTACTTAATTAAATAGTACTTACGTAGAATACATAAATACAAACATAGATACTAATATACGATCGTGATGAAATAAAAGATATCTAGTATTAATCTAAGATCGATCTCCAGTATCTTCCTAAGTAAGTACTTACTTAAATATTATAATTACTTGGCTGATCGAATGATTTAATAGATCGTACGACGTAGTGGGTTACTCGCTGTCAGAGAGTAACACTTACCAAACACATATGTGCGTGCCTATAGACTCGGTAGAGTACCTGCGGGTCAACGTCCTTTCGAAGGTTCGGATCGTAATAAGAGCGAGTGCGCAGTACCGTCGCATACCGATCTATCGGTGCAAACGACTGCTCATACAGGAACGGATCGATCCCTTACAAACGTAACTATTTTTATTTATCATTTTTTCCTATTAAGATGGAAAAATATATATTTTCATAATACGACGATATATCAGAGAGTATTATTTACGTATCTATCGTACGTTTCATGATTTTTAATTAAATTAATGCCACGATTCGTTGAATGAAATCTAACGATTAAACAAACGCTTGTCTGATGATCTATAGATCGATTTTATAAAATCAAACGTGTAGGAGGGAGGAAAAATCAATGATTATTAATACCTACGAATGAAAATGAATGAAAATGATAATATAACGACGGATTTCTTGTTTGGCTCGTTTACTCGTTGTCGAGTTAATACGCTCCTGATCGGGCGGGGGAGGGGTGGTAAGGGGATGGGGGGGTAGGGGGCTAGGCGAGGAGAGACGGGAACGTTTCCTCGAGGTTTCCTGTTAGACAGACTCGCGTTGACATTTCGATCTCGTTGCGAGCCAATCCCTGCCAATCACCCTGCGCGCTTGTAATTCTTTGCCGTCCGTGGTTTGCCGACCTCATCGTCCTCTCTCCCTCTTACAATAAATTTCCGCGAACGGGATTGTACTAGCGTTCTCTTGTTCTAGTTTCGTTAAAAGCGACCTCGCCGGTGTGATCGCCATTAATTCAATGATTTCATTTTCTCGCCGATCGGTACATACATACATATATATACATTACATATATACATATGTTTTTCATACTCGATCTTTATAGATCGTTACGAACGGTATGAATTATTACTGTCATTATTATTTTATTATATAATAGAAAAATATTATCATCTAGGATAATTTTATCGGCATTGAATATTGTTCGTAGAAATAAAATCGAATAAGATCGAATATTGAATGATTTTTTTAATATAGTTAGATCGTCGTTCGAAATGATCAAAAAGAGCGAGAGAGAGAGAGAGAGAGAGAGAGAGAGAGGGAGGGAAAGAGTCTCGGTTCTCGTCTCGTCTCGTAGATTTTTAGAAAAAAAAAAAAAAAAAAAAATAATAAAGAAAAAGAATAAAGCGGAAGGGTTGAAAAAAAGGGTTCCCTCCCGAGTTCATTCGTGTCCGTTCTTTTTCCGTCTACGGTACATTAGCGTTTGTCACTTTTACTGTTGACTGGGGTTACTCGAGCATTGACCGCTCGCTTGCTCTCGTCGCTCGTTCTGTTGCTCGCTCGTCCGTCCGTCCCGTCCATTCAACGTGCATTACTATGGCGGCAAACGTGCTCGCGCATTACACTCCGTAGATCCTCTTTTTGTTTCCTCGGTTACACGTGCTCGGTCCTTCCTATTCATTCGTTTTGCATAGCCCATTGTAAACAGAAGTTAAGACAGATAGACAGACAGATAGATAGATAGATAGATAGAGACAAACAGATAGAAAGAGAGAAAGAGAAAGAGAGAGAGAGAGAGAGAGAGAGAGAGAGAGAGAGAAAAGCAATATATAACAACGGCTTTGAACGGTGCAACGCGATCGACGATGTACGATCGTAAAGCGGATCGTGAAGACGCGCTATGGATGCCATTAGGAGGGAGTCACGTAGAATCGCATGGGTAAGCCTGACAACTAAATCGAGCTTTATATGGGGTAGCTTATTTAGGTGCGAACGGCATAACCGATGATCGTTTTCTTACCCGATCGTTAAAACGTTTTAAACGTTCTCCTTCATCGGCACTCTCCTCCTTCCTTCTCCTCTCATCTCCTCTCTCTCTCTCTCTCTCTCTCTATCTCCCTACCACGTTGTTGTTGTTGTTATTGTCGCAGGTGCATTGCCCCCTTGGCCGATGTTGTTGCACTTCTATCTATACCGAGCGAAAGGCGCGAGCCCGAGCTCGAGCGACATTTCGTACGTGAGTACGCGCCCCCTTTGCGCTCTGGCCGCCGTCTCTTGCTCTTTGCGCAAAACGGCTGTTCGCGTGCGCGCACGTGACTTTACGCACGAGCACGCTCCGTGGAAAAACGATTCCTGTTTCTTCGAGTTTGACAAGGAGAAAGAATACGAGATAGAAATAGAAAGAAAGAGAAAGAGAAATATATATATATATATATATATATACATATATACATACATAGATAGATAAATAGATAGATAGATAGAGAAAGATAGAGAACGACGGGAAATTCGCAGGAAACTTGCTCACCCCTTTGGAATGCTCGGATCGCGTTTGTCTCAACAACAAACCTGAACCTTTCGTTTGTCTTTCTCTCCCTACTCTCCACATCCCACTCCATCCCTCTCCTCACCATCCTTTTTTCCTTCTTCTTTCCTCCTCCCCAATCCTTCTATCCTCCTTCCACTTATCTGTCGTCCACTCACCTCCTACCTCTTTTAACGTGTACGTACGTACGTACGTTTCCATCCTTTGGTAATTAAGTATCATATTCTCTTGTGGTTATACATAATAAAAGCGATTGTTAGAAGTACGAGTCGTTAATTACAGACGTTGTACTATCCCAGGTTATTGCGGACACTCAAGTTGCCGAGACAAATTGAATACCGATTGAAAAACTCGATCTTTTTGTGTTTCCTTTGCACGGTGTTTACGTTTACTTGTTACGCTTGCTTATATATATATATATATATGTATATATGTATGTATGCGATTATACATGCGAGTTATGATCAATCCTTCTTTCCTTTTTTTTCTTTTTTTTTTTTTTTTTTAACTAGTAGCTTCCTTAGATAATTATCTCGAGTACGTTGATTGTAACGGGGTAATGCAATCGAACAACCTTAATTATTCCTTTTGTAATGTTGAAATCTATATACATATAATTCTTTATTTTTTAATTCATTTCGTTTTTTTTTCTTTTTTTTTTTTTTTTATTGTATATCGTTCGTCAATTATCGTATTAAACGATTATGCGTTACATGTGTGGTACGTATTTATATAAATAAATAAGTACGTATATATATATATATATATATATATATATATCGATACGATCTCAATCTTAACTAGAGTCTCGATTATTTATCTTTCTTTCTTTCTTTTTCCTTTCCTTTCTTTACATTTCATTTTGTTCCTTTCTTATTTTCTTCTTCTTCTTCTTCTTCTTGTTCATTGACTTCGCGTAAGTGAATAATTTTTACTTGTTTCTTTTTTTTTTTTTTTTTTCCTTAATCGTACGTCACCATGCATTAAGCATATATATATATATATATATATATGTATATCCATCTTCAATATCCGAAACATTAATATGATTAGAAGAGCGTTTGCGTTTAATCGAAAGAAGAAGAATAAGAGAGAGAGAGAGAGAGAGAGAGAAAGAGAGAAAGAGAGAAAGAGAGAAAGAGAGAAAGAGAGAAAGCGCTGAGGGAATCGTGAGGATATAAGGAGAGGAGATAGAGGTGCGATCGGCCGCGCGAATCGTGACGTAATAAGGCGCGTTCGCGCGCAAAATATACGAGCGGACGCTGACGCCTTCCTCGCGTAGCCGGCGCGGCGCGACGCGGTACTCCTCGCGTCCTCCTTAGACTTCCCCGTTCATCCGGTATACGTTTCTTGAGGTCTTTGAACCCATCGTGCTCACCGATTTCCGCGACGATCTCCGCGCCGATCCTTCTGCCTCCTCCCGCCTTCTTGGCTACGATGAATTTCGCACTTACAAAATAAATCCACGTGACTTGCTCGATACTCTTACTGTCCATTTTACTCGTGTTTAATGAAATTATTCATTTTATTATTATTATTATTATTATTATTATTATTGTTGGTGTTGATATTTGTTGTTGTTGGTTATTATTATTATTATAGTTAATATTTCTTTTTTTGTCTTTTTTTTTTTTTTTTTTTTTATAAACACAGCCGAGATCTTTAAGAGTATATGGAAAATGTTACGCTAGTTCGCTTCGTCTTCTTAAGAAATCTCCATGAGAAATCAAAGGAATCAAGTGTGAAACGTTGGGAGTAGGTGAGAGGAGGAGGAGGAGGAGGAGGAGGAGCTTCTAATCAGATCGATTACTTTTATTCTACTGTGTTTTTTTTTCCCCCCTTTTTATATTTATATATTACATCGTTTCGTATATTTCTTTCGCTATCGTGCACGCAGCTATTTTATATTAAAAAGATGAAAGAAACTTTTGGGACAATTCAATATATAATAATAATATAAACGTAATATATAATATATATATATATATATATGTGTGTGTGTGTGTGTGTGTGTGTATGTGTACGTATAAATATATAGAAGATAATTTAGAATAGAATTGAAGATATTAGATGTCTATGGAAAGTCACAAGTCCGTTAAATTCGTTAAATTTTATTTTCCAAATATATTCCATTTCTTAATTCTCTTATCTAATTTAGAAATAAATTTGTTTCGAATTTTAAAGGATAAAATAACGTAGGATAAATTGTAATCATAAAGTATTCCTATGATATTTGTTCTTGTCTCTACAAGTTGAACGTTCTCATAGAGACGGAGATGGGATATTGCAAAACGCGTGCACGTAAAGTTCATCGTAAAAGAACAGCATATTTTTAATAATATCGTCGATATCGACCAATCGATCGCAACCCGCGAGTTTAGAGTTCGATGACCTCTGTCGAGTAGTCAAATTCGCCGAGAGCGTTCTATCGAAGCTTGTAGATACTGTGTATGTAAATACGATTTGAAATTTATTCGATTACCGTCTCTCTCTCTCTCTCTCTCTCTCTCTCTCTCTCTCTCTCTCTCTCTCTCTCTCTCTCTCTCTCTCTCTCTCTCTTTGGTATTTACATAGTTGGAAGAACATAGGATTCTAATAATTGATGTTCTTTGCTCGTATAACGTGTCTCGATAGAAGCAGACTAAAGATAAAAATCTTTATTAGATGATTAGAAAATGAAACAAAAATATTTTCGTTATTTCTCGTCTGACCAGAAATATATATATATATATATATATATATATGTATATATACATACACATATACATATATATAGATATATACAGAGATTTCGTATATTCAAAATACTATTAGTTCAATTTAAATTTTACGTTATAGTAAGTTTTCGCTTCAATCTTTCTCTCTCTCTCTCTCTCTCTCTCTCTCTCTCTCTCTCTCTCTCTCTCTCTCTCTATTGGAATATCATCGAGTGGATAGCAATAGGTCATATGGACCGAGACGAAAGTCTATTACCATTGAATCTTCGTCGAATCGATCTCACGAGGTTCGAATCGCGGAAGCGTATGCGAGTCAGGGCAAAGAAAAAGAAAAAAAAAAGAAGAAAAAGTTGAAGTTGAAGTCGAAGGGGAGGTCGAAGAGGAGGTCGAAGAAGAGTGTGGCCTTTAAACCACGGGTTCGATGACCTCCCAAATTAAAGACAACTGGCTGTTGCTCTTCCTCGTGTCGTTCTTGCCGTTCACGAAGTCAAACGAATTCGGAGCTTTCGGTCAGTCGGCTAAAAGGGAGCCATAGTTAGTTCGACATAGTAGTAGTAGTTGTAGTTGTTGTTGTAGAAGAGGATGAAGGACGAGGACGAAGATTTAGAACCATAACCAAAAGAAAAAGACGAAGAAGAAGGAAGAGGAAGATGAAGTTTAAGCTTCTGACGCAAGGGTCATCATCGACGAAAACATCGATCGTCACAAGTAGGGACGAAAAAGACGGTACTCCCGAGTGCGGCACTTAGGCCACTTTGCCGGTCATTCACCTCGCTTGTCGAGTTCGCTCGAAGCGCCGCTCTTATTCGCCTCGTTTCGCAGTATCGCGAGAGGCGAGTTCTCATCGTTCGATCTCATCGTCGCCATCTCATCTTCTCATCGGCCAAATTTTCCTTTGAAAATTTTATTTCGAAGTAATAATACATACAGACGCCATATATAACATGACTACGAACGTATTCCGTATCGCGTTCTCATCCTATTCATTCATCGTTTATTTTAATTTCATAAGAACGTTTCTAATTATTGTCATTATTTCATTATGGAATACGTAACACGGTGACGTACTTCTTCGATAACATTTTGAAAATTTCTAATTAACAATTGGAAAGTGTCCGATAAATATTTCAAAATGTTTTCGAATTAGTCTCAACGAGGCTATCATTTTTTTGGTAATTATTCACAAGAACCTCCCGATTGGTTCGTCTTCGTCTGATAATCAAATTCCCTAAAGGCGTAGGTACTTTCTACATACACACAAATACACACATATATATATATATATATATATATATATAGAGAGAGAGAGAGAGAGAGAGAAAGAGAGTTATATGTGTTGGCAATGCATTCTCTATTTTCAACGTTAACTTCGTGCACGCGATTCGTTTTGCTAGATAAATCAACGATATTTAGTAACGTATATACTAAATACGCGTTATTGTCGCGTATTTATCGCGTGATTTTAATGCGTAGTTTTGGATTATGTTTCTTCCAGGTTATCGCGTGACACGTAAGACAGGATTTTAACCGCTGGATAGTCCGCGTTAGAAACATTATCTCATGCGAACAGCTGCGTTCTAATTGCAAACGTAGCCAAATGTAATTACCGCGTATAGTACCCCCCGGGTTAATATATATATATATATATATATATATACATATTTTACATTCTAAGTATTACTATGTATTTAAACGTTCGATCGTTCCTTCGAGCAAACGTTCGGATAATGACGGCAGTGGTGACGGCGACGGCAGCAACGTTATCGTTTTAATTAGAACGTCGATGTGTCAGCGATAAAAGAGACTCGTTCCAGATTTCAAAGAAGCACCTTACTTTGATATATATATTAACAGACATATGTATATTAACTATGTACTATGTAAAATTAAATGGTTTTGGAAAGAAAATGTTTTTACTTCCTTATATCGAGATAAGTCTTCGGTAATAGACATTATCGAATATGTAGGTTAACACCCGCGGCTGATGTAAAGAAAAATAAATGGATGAATTAAAGAAAGAAAGAAAGAAAGAAAGAAAAGGATTAAAAAAAAAAAGGAAAAAGAACTTTCGACGCAACGAACATCGATCGTTAATCAGATAGTATAGTTATGGAACGGACTGCAGTCAGTCAAACTGCACTTTAATGTTTTCTTCTTCTACTTGTTTTAGAGTAATACCAGTTTATATCGAACGCCTCGTACAAAGATACAAAAATATACGACCGAACGATCGAACAATTTTTCTTCTTTTCTTTTCTTTTTATATTCGTACGAGGGAAGATAATCTTCAAAGAAAACTCGATGAAAATCGAATGATCGATTTCGAAGTCATGTTAATAAATTAATTATTATTTTTATTTATCGTCTTAAACAATCATTTATTTGCTATAGGAAATTATGAGCGACGAATGAAGTAAGGAAGGAATGAAAAAGGAAAAGAAGAAAAAAAGAAGGGAAAAAAAAAAAAGAAAAGAAAGATTTGACATCGGCTTCGCCGATTTTCGCAATTTGCGCGTCCCTGTTTTAATTAAAGACGGACCTTAGGAATGCAAATAATGCGATTTGTTCGTTGCTTAGCAAAGCTGCTTTAAAATAATCGACTCAGCCGATTCCGACGATCCTTTCCATTGAAAGAGTCCGATGCTTTGTGATCAACTACTCGATAATAATGCGGATTAAGCCTTGTACATGTTGCATAATTTGACCTATTACTTACCCGTTACGAGCTATAACGTACGTATTATTTGCTTACGAGTTAAACCGTAAAATTATAATATTGTCGAGCCAACAATGATCGATCCATTATATATTTCCTTCAATTCACATTTCGAACAATTATACCGAAGAATCATAATAAATA
>NC_062209.1:1060000-1065000 GCF_912470025.1 Vespa velutina
AGAAAGAGAAAGAGAGAGAGAGAGAGAGAGAGAGAGAGATCGACGTCCTCCTCGAAAGAAAAGCGTACCTAATCCGTTTTTCCGCCGGGGAAAGCCTCGAACGTTGAGCGCATCGCAATTGCAGTTACTTCGATCGAAACGCACCGCCTACCGATTAGCACACGAGCCATTGATCCGCAAGAAGAGCACCTTTCGAATCGTCCGGTTGCTTCGCAATATCATTCGGAAATTTTATCCGACATTTAAACGCAAGGCCAAGAAAGTTTTTCGGCGGGCGTGACACGGTTCAAAAGGTTACTACCGATTTTCAACGCATACATATATATATATATATATATATATATATATATATATATACATATATACTTTTATGGGGGAAAAAGAAAACAAAAAAAGAAAACAAAAAAGAAAAAGTAAATGACGCATCTCAAAATCGAATAATAATATTAATCGAGAATAGAAAGCATACGTACGGTACATAGTACATTGAAGTCGCACGTGTTGACTTCCATTCCGATGTCTAATTGTTAGAGCAGAGAACCCTCCTCCCATCCTCCCACCGTCCCTCCTCCCGTTAACTAATCCACGTCGTGGTCTTTTGTTTTGTTTGGTTTACTTTTCTTTTTTTTTCTTTTTTTTTTTCCTTTTTTTTTCATCATCCTCTATCGATTATTAAGACAGGATGTCTAGTGTACGTGCGCGCGCGTGTGTGTATGTGCGTGCGTGCGCGCGCGCGCGCGCGAATTAACGCATAGAAAATAAAAATTCAAAAAAAGAAAAAAAAACGAAGAAATAAATAAAAAGAAAAACAATTAAAAGGTACATCTCTCATTCGTCGTAATCGCGCCAAACTATTTGGACAAATTATCATCCATTCACTGTAACGATCATTTTAATGTTCACCCGACACAACGTTCTCCTGAACTAGCTTAGAAGGGACGGGAAGGAAGGGAGGGAGAGGTACAAGAAAAACGGATATTTCTCTGTTTCTTGGAATTAATCGAGCGAGCCAAGCGTTTTGCATTATTGAGTCCAACGGATCGTTGTATCCGATATAAATTAATAATAACGTAAATCAATAATAAGGTTATTTTCGAAAGAAGAAGAAGAAAAAAAAAAAAAGAAAAAAAAAGGCAATGAAAAAAGATAAAGGAAAATGATTAGATATGTGTACGTATCCTTTGATATATTTCTTGTTATTACCATTTATTATCGATGACGTGTCAGTAGACGTAAGAAATGAACGAAAAGAAAGTAAAAAAGAAACAAAAAAAAAGAAAGTAAAAAAGAAAAAGAAACAAGAAAAGAAAAAGAAAAAAGAAAAAAAAGAAGCAAATTACGAGGAGTTGGACGAACGAAAAGATTAACTCTGTGTGCGTACGGCACGTGTACCGAAACGCGTAAATATCCGAGACGAAGTCGATGATCGAGAAATTCATCGATTAAATTCGAGTCGGAGGATCATTGATCGCGATGGCCTTCTCTTGGATAGGGGTCCAGCGCGGCTTTGCTTTTGCTCTTTGTCCATTTTGTTTGTTATTTCCGCCGGCACGAGGAGCCCAACAAAATTGATCGGCCAGTCAACCTAACGATTGCGCGAATTATTTCAACTCGTGTCTCGGCTTATCTCGGACAGGTCCTCCTCTCCTTCTTGTCGGATCGTTCTGCTTCGATTCTTTTTCAAATTCAAAGGTTAAATTCGTTAAAATCGAGAGACAAACACATAATAAAGCGAGAATAAAGAAAGAAAAATACGATGTCCTTTTTTTACTTTTTCTTCTTCTTTTTTTTTCCTTTCCCCTTCTTCTCCCGTCGCCCCCCGCCCCCGCCCCCGCCCCCGCCCCCGATCCCCCATCCGCCAAAAGAAGAGAAGTATTTCTTCAAAAATATTGCATAAATTTCGATGATGAAAGAGAGAGAGAGAGAGAGAGAGAGAGAGAGAGAGAGAGAGAGAGAGAAAGAAAAAGAAAGAAAAAATAAATAAACGTGTTTGTTTGAAAATATTTGTATCGATCGATAATCAACATTTGCAATGATGCAATATTTAGTTATTATAAATAAAATTAACGATCGTGTCAAGTAAGATTATCATTAATATTGATTCGGGTCAACGATCTTACAATGAGTGATCGAATTAAAATGTCGTAGAACTATTAAGGAGAGATGTATATTAAAAAGAAACACGTTTTATCTAACGATCTTTTTGTCATTTTTCTTGATACGTCAAGAAGAAATTATATAACTCTATTTATAATACGACATCTGTCTATCTCTCTATCTCTTTCTCTGTCATTCTCTTCCCTTCTCTTTCTCTCGTCAATCGTCACGTTATGTTTCTTATTCATCGTTTTCTACGAGGCTAAAGGAATACTCGTAACATGATAATCATTCTCGAGCATCATCTTCCGTCGCGGCTCGTTCGCGATAAAGGCACACCTGAAATCGCTCAACTTTCTAATTGCGATTCGGTAAATCGTGCAGGTTCATCGTCCATCGCGATAGAAGAGTCAAGTCGATTTAAAGATTAAAACTCATGCGAGAAAGGAAATAAGTAAAAGGACGTTAAAGACATTTGGATAGAGAGAGAGAGGGGGGGGGGGAGAGAGAGAGAGAGAGAGAGAGAGAGAGATTTACGATCGATAAGATTTCATTTTCGCTAATAAATCGATTGTTATAGGGTTCATTAAACTCGTACTTTCGAACGATAAATATACTCGATTTAGAATTTATCATGAAACGATACATAAGATCGTTGAGTTAAGATATCGTTGAAAAGTTATAAAAGATAAAGGTGTAATGCTTCCTTTAAAATTAAGTAAAATTTGAAAGAGATCAAAGATCATCGAGATTAAATCGTGGATTAATCGACTTTCAATACGGTTTTATTATCGTATCGTAGTAACAAGAGTAGCAAGCACCTTTGCCACTTCGAAGACATAGCGACAAACTCGTTCCAGTTATCGTTCGTTGAACCTGCCGACGAAAGAAGTCATTAAAGCGTAACAGACGGCCTGCCAAATATCTTGCCGATTCTTGCCGATCGCGATTCCTCGAATAGTCCGTATTATTCGTCGCGAGATAAGAAAACCAAAGTCGGTTGTATTTTTGGGAAGAACGATCGATTTTATTTAAGATTCTACGTAATTCGATTTATCGATATTAGTATCCTCGAGTATACTTATCGCGAGTACATATCGATCGTTTTAAGAAAACCACGTATTTATTTAATTACATGCTTATTATTTTTTTCATTAATTAATTAATTACTTATGACTCTTTCCATGACTTAATTACTTGGTTATGACCTTTCCCATGACGTTTAATTCTCTCGCAAATAATAAGTAAAAATATATATACATATATATATATATATATATATATATATATATATATATAAATATATATATACAGGGAGTCCAAAAAGCATGGGATCAAACGTCATATTACGTATTACTGAGATTTGTTATTACGTATTACTGAGAAAAGTTTACATAAACTTATGTCCGAAAATGTTTTATTGAAAAGATAAATATATATACTAAAATATATATATATATATATATATATATATATATATATATATATATAGATATTGAAAAGATTGATATAAATAGATATATTAGATATTATTATAAAGATTGATATAATAGAATATATAAATAAATTGATATAGTTTACGTTATGCTCTTTTCTGTTTCAGGCGCACAATGGCGGTGGAGAGAAATGGCGGTAGTAATGGTGGCAGGAAAGCAAGGAGGTTATCAGCGAGGGTCGACCCGATTTCTAACGGGCGACCGCAGTCGAGAGTCGAGAGGCACTACGAGAGAGGAATAACGGGCTTCCCAAAATCACCTGGGCCCCGTTATTAGCCGTTAGAAACGAAACCTGTTGGAAACCATAGCGCGGATCCTTCGAAGTTTACCTCACGTTTCTTCGTTTTTCGCCTTCTACGTACGTATTTACGTACATACATACGTAATTATGTACGTACAACGTAAATACGTATGGGCCGATCGTAGTTGGGCGTCAAGTCGTGTCCCACTCGACCAATCGAGTTTCTCTCTCACGGCCGCCGAAAAAAAAGAAGAAAAAAAAAAAAAGAAAAAAAAAAAAACAAGAAAAGAAAAAAGAAAAAAAGAACCTTTTCTTCTTCCTCTACGTTTTTATTATTATTTTATTTTTTATTCGATCGATGCTTCAACCACTTCCGTCTCTTTTCTTCTTCTTCTTCTTTTTTTTTCTTTCTTTCTTTCTTTCTTTCTTTCTTTCTTTTTTTTTCCATCGTTTCGCCCTGTTTCTCCTCCCCCATTTCTTTCTTTATTTATTCTTGCTTTTCTTTTTTTGTCTAATTCTTTCGTTCGATCTATTGAACCAACCAATAGGAATAGAATAATGGAACAAGAAAAGGATATTCAAAAGAAGGAGGAGAAAGAGGAGGAGAAGGAGAAGGAGGAGGAGGAGAAGGAGGAGAGTCTCGCGTGGGTTGACGATGTCAACCGTTTAAGGATTCGGCCACGACGAGATCGTCGTCATTGTGCCCTGCGCGTACCGCTACATTTACCTGGTCCCACTCTGACCCAGATTCTTCGGCTCGGCTCGGCTCGCCGAGCAAGATGCAGCCAACAGCGGCAATAATGTTCCTCTCCGCTTCCGAAGGATAAACTTCAATAGAGAGATATATGAAAAAGAAATCGACCGACGACGATTCCCCTCGCGTTCGCCAGAAGGAAATATCGAAGGACGTCAATCGATGAAAAGAAGGAATAACGTATCCGTTATCGCCATTCGATTTGCCATTCCTACGCCGGAAGATCGTGAATATATCACGGATCGATGACTTCGAATTGGAACCATCGTCCGTACTATCCGTGAGAGAGCTCGTTTCGCTTCGTTTCCTTTCTCGTAAGAAAGGACTAACCTATTATACCTTTCTTGTCCTTCATTCTCTAACATTTATAACGATCACATTGAAATTAGGCTTCACGATCTTCATGTTTTAA
>NC_062209.1:1067500-1077500 GCF_912470025.1 Vespa velutina
TATAATCTCGCCATTAGATCGCGACTGGCGCGGACGGACGGGAGGACGGAGTGGGGAGAGGGGGGGGTGGCGGGTGATTGGGTTGGATTGAATTGGTGATAGGGATGGATGAGAGAGATTAAGAAATTAAAAAAAGAAAAGGAAAAAGGTTAAAAAAATGAAACATAATAAAAACGGGAGAGGGAAAATTGGAAAAGAAAAAAAAGAAAAAGTAAAAAGAGAATAGAAAAGATAACATAAATGAAAGAAGAAAATGAATCGTTCTATTCTCGGCTATATATATATATATATATATATATATTCGATCTTTTAAATTTGACGCTTATGGTACTTCGCGTATGTAGGAACCCTGTCGTGTATGTCGGGTTCATTGACCGACCGCCGACCTTTTACGAGCACACGAAGGATTCTGGATCAAACGGCTCCGACTATGTATCCCCACGAGGAAGAGACCAGCCTGTGTTTCAATTAATAAACGAAAAGAAGACACACTTGGTTACGAATTGGTTCGTTTACGAACACGGTGGAACGAAGATTGCGGTACGAAAGATTCAAGAGGCTTCGTTAATTGACATGTTAACCCTTTAAAAACGACGCAGTTTGAACGAACAGACACGATTTACTATGAGATCATGTAAAAGTTATTAGATACGTACGTGCGTGCGTGTGTGTGTGTGTGTGTGTGTGTGTGTGTGTTAGTCTCGAAGGAGACTCAGATGAATTTTCAAAAAAGAAGAAAAAGAAAAAAGAATGTACGATAACAATTAATTTTTGTTCGTTTCTCTTTCTCTTTCTTTTCTTTTTTACTTTTTTTTTTTTTTAATTTTTAATTTTTTAATTCTTTTTAATTTCGATCAAAATTATGTTACATTTAATGTTAATTGTAGAACGTAAAGAAATTCTTATTATATTAGTTATAGAAGGTTATAGAGCGAAACGTGAGTGAAACGTGATACTCGTATATGAAGTTTCTAAAAAAAAGTACAGATTTGTTAAATTAAATGGAAAAAAAAAAAAAAAAAAAAAAAAAAAAAAAAAAGAAAAAAAAAACCAAGGAAAAAAAATATTAAAAACAAAGAACAAATAAATGAATACATTCCTTCGTTAATCCTCTTAAAATGATAATTTCTATTACGTATATATATATATATATATATATATATATGTATCTTAATTAATGCAATTGCATATGAATATCATCTATTGGTTCTATTAAATATAATAAATATTTAATTTCATGAAAAAGATATTTTATCGGTAGATAAACCTTTCAATTATAATTTCTATCGTTTAATATCCTTTTTATTTTTTATTTTTCATTTTTTATATTTCCACGAGGATTTCATTTCTATAGATAATCAAAAGATTAAATCGAGTAAATACAATGGTGATTCCGAGAGTATAGGCGACTTTCGCGATAGTTTCACGCCGTAGTGGAAGCCCGAAGAGCGTTCGTACGAGAAAGAAGAGACATACTCTTCTCGTTCGATTGGAAGAGAGTAACACGTCCTCCGCATGGACGGTCGTTCACCCTTGAAGCGATCACAGACGGAGCGTAGACCGCGTTTCTTCGTCTCCCTCTTCTTTTTTTATATTCTCTTTTCCCCCACCCCTCTCTCTCTCTCTCTCTCTCTCTCTTTCTCTCTCTGTACCCCTCGTATTTCCTTCCTACCTCTATTTCTTCGTATTTACATTCCACGTAAGTACTTTACTCACTCACTTACTTATTTAAATTTTTTACTTTACCTCTTTACGTCTTTCTTATTCGTCTTATCTACCATTCATCCTTATCTACGTTCATCTTCAACGATTGATGTCAAGAGAAACGAAGCTATGCTCCTCCTCCTCCTCCTCCTCCTCCATCTCCTCCTCCTCCTCCTCCTCCTTCTCCTTCTCTTTCTTCTCAACCCCGTTCAATCTTTTCATGGATGAAATCATCTTATTTTATTTCTTTAAGTTTCACGACTATACTATTTTTCCTATTGTAACTCAACGAACGCGTTCCTCCCCGCTTTCATTCACGTCCAAGGAAGCAAAAAGATAAAAGAAAAAAAGACAAGATCCGGAGGAAGAAGAGATCTTATCGCTAACGCGCTCGCGCGATCATGCTCGTGCGCTCTTACTTGTACTAGTGTTCGCGTTCGCGCACTCGCCGGGCTTGGGCTTCGGGCTACGGGCTCTCATATACAAGGAGAGTTCATTCAACTTTTTACCTTCACGAGTAAAACAAAACCGCGCTCCTTTTCACGATATTTCCTTTCATTTTTAACGAAAAAGTATCGCGTCAGCGAGTAAGTCGGTTCTGCTGTTTTCTTTTCTTCTCTTTCTTTTTTTTTCTGTTTGCTTGTTTATTTGTTTGTTTGTTTGTTTGTTTGTTTTTTTTTTCCTTTCTTTTTTTCTTTCTTAAAACGTCCACACTTTGCTTCACAATCATGAAATCAGTCGAAAGACCAACGAGAGATTTACTTCGACTTTGAGAATTTTCTCAAAAGGAAAACTTTTTTCCCCATTTCTTTCGTCGTGTTACGCTTGCTCCGTTGGCTCGCACGAAAGAAATAAAAATTATTATCTTTTCGTTGTCATAGCGGTTCTTTTCAAATTAATTTTCGTGCTTTAATGATGTAAAATGATCAAAAAAAAAAAAAAAAGAAAGAAGTAAAGAAGAAAAAGGAAAAGCACTACGGCGATGGATATAATTCAGGATGATCGAAAAAATTTGTATCATAGAAGATCAACGTGAATCATAGCGAACGATATATATATATATATATATATATATATATATATATTTCGTTTATATTAAAAATATTTCTGCAAAAATATTTCTATCGTACATCGTGAAAAAGTAGAAATCTTAATTATGCATGTGCGAATTAAAAATCATTCGTTCGTTTGTTAAATACCAATAAGAATTTACTTTTTAATTCGTCGTCAAACGGACGTTTTTTAATCTCGTTTGACGCATACAAAGTATCGATATGCTCCTTGAGGATGATTGAAATGATCATAGCTAAGATGAGAATGAGAGAGAAAGAAAGAGAGAGAGAGAGAGAGAGAGAGACCGTGTCCTCCTCCTTCACTCATTCTCTCATCTTGAACGTTCCTTTTCCAGGAATCGATACCTCTTTCCCGTGGTACGAAGAAATCGACGAAGAAAACGACAATGAAGTATCAACGAAGAAGAATCGTCACGTCGACGTCGTTTTGGATCAACGACCGAGGAATGCAATCTC
The DNA here is from genome assembly GCF_912470025.1 of Vespa velutina. Lineage (NCBI taxonomy): Eukaryota > Metazoa > Arthropoda > Insecta > Hymenoptera > Vespidae > Vespa > Vespa velutina. The sequence goes on from NC_062209.1 coordinate 1,070,734, forward strand.
GAAAACGTGTGTTGCATTCTTAGAGAGTAAGCTCGTGTGCTCTGGTATCGCCATCGCCATGATTATTTGCTTGGCTACGCCTACGATTAAAGTTAAAAGCGCATTATCCCTAGATCCATTATTTCGAATATGTTCGCGTTTCTCAGATTTTTTTTTCTTTTCATTGCTTTTTTTCTCTCTCTCTCTCTCTCTCTCTCTCATTTTTCTTTTTTTTTATAATGATTTCCGTCCGAGAATCGGCTTTCTGCGTAACATACGAATACCATTGTAATCCGATTCTGTAGGTGTTTCGAGTGTCTGATGGAATGATTATATTATATTATATTATATATATATATATATATATATATATACATGCATACATATATATATATAAACATTGAAAAATTGATTGATTGATCGATCGATCAATCGTAGAAGAACAGGAAATGATTGGATTAGATTTAGAATGAATTCGTTCAAATCACTTAGAGATGAGCACGTGTAAGCAAGAACTTATATTGGGGTTTAATTCGGGCATTAATTTGGGCATTAATCTGATGGTTCCTGGATTATAAAAAGTTTTCGAGAATAGCAAATGGCCTTCGGGTCATCATCGCTCACTCGTTGCTGTTACAACACCGATAAGAAGGTGTCGTTGCTCCGAATAAAATCATTGCCGTTCTTCTCAATCGCAATAATAATCTTTCAAGGATCATACGTATACGAACGTCCAGAACGACCGTAGCGATGACGACATCGCTATCGAATCGCAATAAAATGTTTCTTTTTTTTTTTTTCTTTTTTTTTTTCGTTGAAGCGCGAGTAAGTAAGTAAGTACGTGCCGAGTAAAACGAAGGATAATGATAAGTCGCATGCGATGTAAATCGGTTATCGACGGCACCAATGAGCGAGAGAGAGAGAGAGAGAGAGAGAGAGAGAGAGAGAGAGAGAGAGAGAGAGAGTTATCGAGTGGCTACCGGTTAAACGTCGTTTAGAGAATTAAAAAAAAAAAGCAGTATATTTAATTGAGAGAATAGAAACAATAATTAATTAATTAATTATTTATTATTGTTCTTTTCTTTTCTTTTCTTTCTTTCTTTGTTTTTTGTTTTGTTTTTCTTTTGTTCTTCTTCTTTCTTCCCTTTTCTGTGCTTTTTTTCTTTTTTTCCTTCTTCTTCTTCTTATTTTTTCCTTTTCTTTTCTCTCTTTTTAAATCATAATATCCACGAACGAAGTGACTCACTCACCCTTAGAGGAGAAACAGGTAGGGAACGGAAGGAGAGCGCGCTTTTCGCCAGTTATGGCGAGGATGGACGAGCATTTTGCACGGCCTGTAGGCCGGTATCGTTTGTCCGAATGCGGTTCCCCTTATTTGGACAGGTTGCACCGTACCGGACGAATAAATATACACAAATAGGTCAGACGTTCTTCGTAACGTGCTTCTCTCGTGCGTGGTTAGTACCAAAAATTTTCGTCCATTCGTATTTTACGATTCGTTAAAGTGATACCTCGTTATCGTTTATTTACGCGTTGATACCACGTCTAAATCATTAAATAAAAAAGAAAAAGGAAAAAAAGAAAACAAAAAAAAAAAAAAGGAAAAAAACGTCTACGATGATTAAGAACGACGATCGACGGAAATCTTTAAATACGTTCGTCGTTTCTTTAATTAAATATTATTATTTCGTTAGCTCAACACTTATAAATGTATCCGCACAAAAATTTTATTTTTTTTTACGTACATACATACATATATTAATACATACATATATATATATATATATATATATATATACATACGTAACATACGTACATACGTACTCGTGTGCCGTACCGTATGATTTGACTTCGTAAGTTATAAAACGTGCGTGAGGGAGATCATTGGTTGAAATATTAAACATTTGACACATCGGGATTACGAAATTACACGAACGAAACGATCGCTCGATATCAGGACGTTCGACGTTACCGATGAACCAATCGTCGACGCCTCTTTCGAGTTAAATAACAATCAATAATAAAAATAGAAATGGAACTCAAAATTTGCACACTTCCTTTTGACAATCCGCACTATAATTAAATGCGAGAATAACGTCGTAATAAAAAGGCGGAAGATATATTGCCATTATATGGCATGAGGATTTTAATATACGAAAATATTTTATCGGAGCGGACGACGCGCTCACTAGCGCCGCATCGCGCCGTCTGAGTGCTCGAAGCGGTTCTCCGTGGCGAGAAGCCACATTTACCCCCACCATTCAGCAGAGGGACTCTCTCCGGACTTTGCGGGGTCCGTCGCGGGGGGCCCGAGGGTTTGGTCCGCCCTCGCACCCTCGCTCGTGTTCTGCCCACCACCCTCGTGGCTGACGATCGTACTCTCTGCCCCTTTCTCCCCTCCCCTCTTGAGTCCTCACTACTGTACGACGTGACGAAGCCCGAATGATCTTCTCAACGTGTGCTACTGCAAACGTTGCTGTTGCTGCTGCTGTTGCTGTTGTAACTGTTACTCTTTCTGTTACTTTTGTACTGTGCTATGCTAAGGTATTCTGCGTTCTATCGTGCCTCTTCTTCGTCGTGCCGTACTTTTCTATTGTATATTGTGCCATGTGTACTGTACTCTGCCGTACTGTTCTGTGATCTGTTCTGTTGTACTGTGTTATGCTATGCTGTGCCGTTCTGTGCTCCTGCTGCTGCTGCTGCTGCTGCTGCTGCTGCTGCTGCCGCCGCTGATCTACGGGGCGCCCCCACCCCGCCGCACAGAGGGGCCGCCGTGGGGCCGCTGCCTGATGAGTCACTATATAAGACAGGCAAGGACAAGAAGGTGTATGTTAGTACACACTCAATCCTCCCGTGGCTCGCACGACTCCCGACGTGACGAGCGCCGGCGAATTCGGCTGCGGCTGTGACCGACTTTTTTCTCTCTCTCTCTCTCTCTCTCTCTCTATCTATCTATCTATCTCTTCTTCTCCTCCCTTTCTCTCTTTTTCCTTTTCTCCTCTCTTTTCCCTCTTCCTATCTCTTTCTCTTTCTCTCTCTCTCTCAATCTTAGTCTCATATCACCTATTCCTCTCTCCGTCTCTCTCGCTCGCTCCTATCAGTCTCTATCAAGAGCTCTCTCCCCCTCCCTTTTAACCAACTCCATATATCCTCTCTTTTCGTTTGGCGTACTCCTGATCGTTTCACGCGAGAGTGGCGAGCGAGTCGCCCGCCGACGAGGATCGGTAGTTGAGAGAGTAGTATCACGGATTGCGATCCTCTGAAACGCACGCGCACGCTTTCGAGGATCGCCCGAAAGAGAGAAGAGTCGCGTGCTAGAGCGATATATCGGGAATCGGCCTTTTCCATTTCTTATCTTTTTTGTTGTTGTTGTTTCTTATTTTTTTTTCGCTATTTTTTTTTTTTTTTTTTACTTTTTTCTCTTTTTTCTCTTCATTCGTCTTTGAGAAAAAGAGAGGGGCCCCTTACCTCATTCAACGATATATATATAGATACATATATATATATATATACACATATATAAAAAATATATATATATACACACACAACATATATATATATATATATATATAAAATTGGTGATACCGCGAAGCAACAAACACTTGAGTGTATATCGTTACGGTACCGATCGATTGTATCGAGTATTAGTTATCGACTATCGTTCACACTACAACCGGGATCTATTTATCGACAAGAAAAAGACGAACTCGACAATATGTTGGTGGAACACGCGGCACAGTGGATCTGGAAAGCGATGGGCGGCACCAGGATCGAGGCTCTATACACCCTCCTCGTGTTCTTGGGTGTACTCCTGATTGTGAGGTGCATTCAGTGGCTGAGGTACATCCGTACCCTACCGCCCGGCCCGTGGGGCGTGCCAGTCTTTGGCTACCTACCTTTCCTCAAAGGGGACGTCCACCTACAGTACGGCGAGCTGGCAAAGAAGTACGGCTCGATGTTTAGCGCACGCCTCGGAACACAACTCGTCGTTGTTTTAAGCGATTATCGGGTTATCCGCGATACTTTCCGTCGCGAGGAGTTCAGCGGTAGACCGCACACAGAATTCATCAACATCCTCGGTGGATACGGTGAGTGTACAAACGATCATTATATATCATCGATAAGTTTTTAACTAATCCGAGATACCATTCGTTAGTTTCGTGAAAATTGTCCTTTTGCATTCTTCTTTTCTATTTTCTTTCTTTCATCTTCTTTCTGTTTTTTTTTCTTTTCTTTTTTTACTTCTTACTCTTACTTCTGAGACTTCGCGAATATCGATCGCGATAGATCGCGATAGATCGATGGATCGATCACAGTCTATTTTAGCGCATCGTTTCCACACCTCTCTCGTTTCAACTTCTCGGTCAATGCTAACTCGTACTATGCGATGTTGTAATCGATCGTCCGCGCGATAGGTCGGACTGATCGGCACTGATGTCGCGAAAACGAAACGAGTATCCGCGTGTACCGCATACGTGAGTTCGCACGGCTTAGGATCTCTTTATTCTTTTTCATAGGTGTCATTAATACCGAGGGAGCTATGTGGAAGGATCAAAGAAGGTTCCTTCATGAGAAACTTCGTAGTTTCGGAATGACTTACATGGGTGCTGGAAAGAAGATCATGGAGTCTAGAATTATGGTGAGTTTTAGTATCGATCGATCAAAATGTTCATTATCCATTTTTCATTTTATCTTTTCTTTTTTTTTTCACCCCTCTCTTCGTTTCGATTATCGTTATCTCGATCGTGCAAAAAACGAATTTTACATATATATATATATATATATATATCGATGTCGATGACCGTGAAATGTTAAAATAACGAACGAAACGCGATCGCGATTTGATTACAGAGAGAGGTCGATACTTTTATCCAAGGTTTATTGTCGAGACAAGGAGCACCGACGGACGTATCACCTTCCCTCGGTATGTCGATCAGCAATGTGATTTGTTCGATCATCATGGGAGTTCGCTTCCATCACGGTGATTCGAGATTCAAAAGGTTCATGGATCTGATCGAAGAAGGATTCAAGTTATTCGGCAGTATAGCGGCTGTTAATTTTATCCCGATTATGCGTTATCTTCCTTGTCTTCAAAAAGTTCAAAACAAGATCTCGCAGAATCGTGCCGAAATGGCTGATTTCTTTCAAGAAACGGTCGACCAGCATCGAGTCACCTTCGACGAGAACAACATTCGCGATCTCGTCGACGCTTATCTCTTGGAAATCCAGAAGGCTAAGGCCGAAGGACGCGAGGCACTGCTGTTTCAAGGCAAGAATCACGGTGAGTAATCGAGATCGTTTGTTCTGAAAAGAAAGAGAGAGCGAGAGAGAGAGAGAGAGAAGGAGAGGGAGAAGAAAAAGAGACAAAAAAAAAAATAAATAAATAAAGAAAAAATAAAGAAAAGACAAAATCAATACGTATTATTTCCGGTGTAATTTTTTTCTTCTTCTTCTTCTTCTTCTTTTTTTTTTCTTCTTTCATGTTTTGCTTTCATTGTTTCTTTTTTTTCTTTTCTTTTTGTTTGTTTTTTTTTTCTTTTTCTTTTCCTTTTTTTTTTTTCTTTCTTTCTTTTTATTTTTTTGCCTCTAAAAACTCCGTTTCTCATTTCCCCATTCGCAGATCGTCAAATGCAACAGATTCTCGGAGATCTTTTCTCCGCCGGCATGGAAACGGTCAAGACCACATTGGAATGGGCAGTGATTCTCATGTTGCACCACCCCGAGGCTGCTAAAGCGGTACAGGAAGAATTGGATCAGGTAGTCGGAAGATCGAGAATGCCGGCATTGGAGGATCTACCGTTTCTTCCGGTGACCGAGGCAACGATCCTCGAAGTTTTAAGAAGATCGAGCATCGTCCCGTTGGGAACGACTCATGCTACCACAAGGTGAGCGAACAGTTCAGAACATTTTTTTTCATTGTCTTGTCTTTTGATATCGATACAAAAAAAAAGAAAGAGAGAGAGAGAGAAAGAAAGGAAAAAAAAGAAGAAGAAGAAGAAGAAGAAGAGTAAAAGTTTAATCGGCGTGTCCGTTCGATTGGGCGGGAATTCGAATCGGGATTTCACAACTGACCACTCGGTCTTCCTTCTACGAAGGCGTTCCGCGTGTAGTCTGCTATAATGTCGGAATCTCGTTCGTTCGCGATTGCCGATTATTCGGCAAGCAAAAGTGAAAGCAAAGGTGCGTGGCCCCCTGTCTGCTTTTCGGCCGGGCCCACCTTTACTCGGGCTTGGTTGGTTCGAGGTCGACGACACCGTTTCCATCGTGTGCGCGAACAAAGGAGCCAAGAAATCCAAGAGACGTATCGTGCGGTCGTGTTTCATTGCTCGAAAGTGAGAAACTACATTATTAACTTACTTAAGTGTACACGTGTCCGCCATTAGAAACGACAAAGATATCACGCCTCACCATTAATCTCTCGTTAGACGATTATATATCGACTTGTTTATTTTTCCTTTTCTTTTCTTTTGTTTTGGTTTTATATATATATATATATATATATATATATATATATATGTATATATTATTTATTCAAAAGACTCCCTTCTCTTCTTAATCACCCACCTTGTTAAATTTATCTTACAGGGATGTAACATTGAACGGTTACACGATACCGGCTGGCTCACAAGTTGTACCACTATTACATGCAGTACACATGGATCCGGAATTGTGGAATGAACCAGAGGAGTTTCGTCCTACTCGTTTCCTTTCCGCCGAAGGAAAGGTCTGTAAACCGGAGTATTTCATGCCGTTTGGTGTCGGTAGGCGGATGTGTCTCGGCGACGTGC
>NC_062209.1:1082500-1090000 GCF_912470025.1 Vespa velutina
GAAAAAAAAAAGAAATGAGAAGAAAAAGAAGAAGAAGAAGAAGAAGAAAAATACAAATTGCTCTCAACAATGTTAATACTTACATTAATAAGGATCGAATAATACATGCAGTATTTTTTGTCTTTATTTTCGTATATTACAAAAGAGGCAAAAAAAAAGAAGAAGAAGAAGAAGAAAGAAAAAAGAGATTGTAACAATGGCGGAATAATGGAGGCAAATTATGGAGAGGGAAGAAACGTGTATATTTGATAAATTATTGTCGCATATTGCATACGATCATTTAGATTCTGAGATGTTTCTCACGGTACCAGAAATACTCTCTTGGTGGATTGCGTAACGTCAATTTTGTGCATAATTTCCTCAAAAAGCCGCGGAGCATTGCCGCCATCATCGCCACGAAAACGACGACATTTAAATCGCATGAGAGAAAGAGGAACAACGAGAGGGGCGGTTCTACGACAGGAAAACCTTCGCATGCACGTGAGCGAACGAATTTTTATCTTTCAACGACATGCATCGCTCCCCTTCTCTCTCTCTCTCTCTCTCTCTCTCTCTCTTTTTTATTTTTCTCCAGTTGTTGTTGATCTGAGTTTTATCGCCGAACGCGAGATTTCTTTTATAAATATTAATATTTACAAATATTAATATGCATGTAGACATCATCTTGTTTCTCAAATTTATACTTAATTATTCTAAAATATTAAATAATTAGTAGAAGGGACAATTTCACCAATTTCGGTAGTAGGTGAACGGTGCTCGTAGCTTCATCCAAGGCCAGCACATTATAAGAAATAAAACGTGGTCCTTGCGTAACACTTGCACAGGATTTCTCGAATCTCGCGACGAGACACTCGAAGGAGATGCGAGAAAAAAATAAATGAAGAAGAAAAAGGAGAGAGAGAGAGAGAGAGAGAGAGAGAGAGAGAGAGAGAGAGAGCGAAAGAGAGAAAAGGACGAGATTGGTCGCGGCTTATGCAAAATCATCCTTACGGTATGACCGAAGTTGACATTTTAACACTTTTGCCTCGCCATATACGGAATGCGAAAAGACGAAAAATTCAAAAATATCTTTAAAAATACGCGAGCAAGGTGCATATGTTGATTCCCCTTAGAAAGGTTGGTTTGGTTGGTTGGTACTATTAAAAACTGTTAAAAAAAACTCTTCTTCGTTCGAAGATAATACCGTTCTGTTATGACAACGAACGGTCTGAAATTGATTCAGATCATCGTATCGTTCAGTCAGTTATTAGGAATGATTTCAAAACTGTTTTCGTCTGACGAATGAAATTAGTTTTTTTTTTCCTTTCTTTCTTTCTTTTTTTTTCTTTTTCTTTTTCTTTTTTTTTTTTTCCACAATCGAAATCGAATTGACCTCACGGACTTGTCCGCTTATCAATTTAGAAATTTGTTTCAATGCGCAGTTCGAAGACCAAGACGTGGCTTCGTTGTGTAAAGTTTGCCGCTACGAGATATTAAAAAGATTGTAAACAAAAGGCAAGAAAATATAAAACAAAACAAAAAAAAGAAGCCGTGCCATTTCGCAATTATTATGGTAGAAAAGGGAATTAAAAAAAAAAAAAAAAAAAAAAAAAAAAAAAAAAAAAAAAAAAAAAACAGAAAAAGAAAGAAAAAGAAAAAGGAAAAGAGAAAAGAAGCATATTTAATGATTATTACTTTTCATTTTTCGTTCTGATCCTTTTATTTTATTTTACGTGCACACGTTAAAAATCTGATCTGATCGATGAAAGTGGAAGTAGAATTGTTTTTTTTCTTTGGTTAGTTGCTGTAAAAAAAAAAAAAAAAAAAAGAAAAAGAAAAAAAAAGGGGAAAAAGAAAAAAATAAAAACAAAGAAAGAAAAGAAGAACAAAAATAATATCGATTCGAGAATTTGCTCTGTGTTTAAGTGATCGTTTCGAAAAAGAATGAAAAGAAAAAGAAAAAGAAAAAGAAAAAAATTTGAAAATGCAGACAGACCTCTGTGTAATCTTCCTACAGTCGGGCACGCGCGTTATGCTAATCGTTGCATTAAATCTCCATTAACGACCTTCGATGTGCGTAAGTACACAGACCTTTTTGTTTCTTTTTCTTTTTCTTTTTCTTTTTTGCTTTTTTCTTTTTTCTTTTCTTACCGTGTATTCCTTTACGCGTTAAAAGTAAAAGACGCACATGAAGGTTACCTCCTCTTATGGCGGACTTTAGTTTCGTGCTTCTAAGACAACACCGAACGCAACGCAAATCCGCCTTAAGGCTTGGTCTTTGAAAGAGCGATAAAAAAAAAAAAAAAAAAAAAAAAAAAAAAAAAAAGAGAAAAAAAAACAACAAAAAAAAGAAGAACCCGTCTTTAAAACGCGAATTCCGCGATATAATTCGATTATTGCCACTTTGTATAGGAAAATATCGAGAGCCAATAATACGACGAGTATCGATAATGGTTTCTTTCTTTTTCTTCTTTTCTTTTTTTTTTTTTTTTTTTCTTTTCTTCTCTACTTTTTTTATTCATTCTTTTCTTTTTCTTTTTTCTTTTTTCTTTTTTTTTTTTTTTTGATTCTATAAATGCTTCCTTTACGTTCCTAAGGAGGTTGTTTGTTTGTTCTTTTTTTTCTTTTCTTTTTAAATTTTCTCGAAGGATAAATTCGCTAATTCGAGAGGAGGAGAGAGGGAGAGAGAGAGAGAGAGAGAGAGAGGAAAAAACATATGATAGCGTAATCATAAACTGTGATTGATATCGATACCGATATCGATTGATAATATTCGATCAATTCAATATCAAAATATTTAAATGGAAAATATTGATACATATTGAAATTGAATGTAAGTATTTGGATATTCAATTTTCAATATAGAAAAAAATGTTTACTTAAATCGAATCGATACGATATTTGATAATAACTTGAAAGTATCGATTATCATTCGATACTTCCGTTGATAAACGCAAACAAACAAACAAACAAACAAACAAACAAACAAACGAATGAACAACTAAAAAGGAACGATTCGAAAAGGGAGAAAGAAAAAATAAATAAAGAACAAAAAAATGTCTGCTCGCTTTTGATATCTTCATAGAAGTAAGTATCGAATGAATATCGATACTTTTATAAAATATATCGAACGAGTATCGATATCTTGATATAAGAGTATCAAATTGGTGTACATTTTTGATACCTATGACTTAGATATTATTCGATACGATATCATAATTTACCAGCTTGTATCAATAGTATATATCTATATATTTTTTATCTTAATTTGATTCATTAATCGCATTCAAAATTTCTTTTAATGCTTGTCCTTTATTATTCGAATTAAAATCGTCGTGCTTAACTTTCTTTCGCATGTTTATGCTTTCTAATAATTAGGTCGCTTACGCTCGGTGTTATCTACTGGTACCGAGATATTTTTATTTTTAGACTAAAGTTTCTCATTTCTTTCGCACATTTGCCGTTTCTGTTTTTGTCTCGGAGAAAGAAAAAAAATATATACACGCACACATACAGATACACACAGAGAGAGAGAGAGAGAGAGAGAGAGAGAAAGAGAGAGAGAGAGAATAAAAGCGACGATTTCAAGGATTTTCTTGTTTCATACAGATCTGTGACTCCGTTTTCTTTCGATAGATTTGAAAATTTTTACAGAGGATTTCTTAATTTTATCTTTCTCGTTTTAGAAATTAACCAATCTTTAAGTGATTTTTTTTTTTTGGTTTTTTTTTCTATTTTTTTTTTTCTTTTTTTTTTGTATAAAAAATGTCCCAATTTTCTAATCTAAATTTTCCAATGGTAATCGTAAATAAAAAATATGATCCAATGTTACATTGGAAATAATTGGAACTATTTAAAAATTTAATATTTCATTTGAAATAGTTTTAATTATTAAATATTAATTAATATAAAATATTCTTCGAATAGTATTAATTATTTTAACTATTTCCGATAAATATCAAATATGAAATTTCTTACGTCAATAATTATTAATTTCTAAGACAGTATTTTCGATAAATCTAATTTCCGTCTAATCGTAAAATTCGTCACGTCTAATTAACTTATCACTCTTTCGTTTATAATTTTTTATGTTAATAAAAAATTTAGATATTTTTCTTTGAAGGCGTCCCTTATCAATCTAATCGTTTTGTTCGTCCCTTAGCGAAGTTTCTTTTTTTTTTTTTTTTTTTTTTATCTTTTTCATTTTTCTAAGATATACGTACGTACGTCGCAGTCCAATTACCGATAAAAACTATGAAAGTAAATATTATTCGTTTATATTCGTGAATCGAAGTATTCGTCATTGAAAGAAAATTGTTGTATACGTGGATCGTTAAATTCGTTGATACACACGTAGATCTTTCACGTTTGTGTTCGTGACACGTGTGGTTTCAGTTAACGATACGAATATCGAAGAAAGAAATACCGGTTTCGAAGAGTACTTCGAAAAAATTATATATATATATATATATATATATATATATAAATATTTATAAAAAATATAATTATATAATATAATATAAGTATTTAAACAAAGTAATTATTTTTCTAATAAATAAATAATTTTAGATATGTCACATATTATATTACATAATCGAATATTAAGTAAAAATTTAAATAAAGTAAAAATAATCATTATTATAATATCTAATATTGTGATCAGGTAGTTACTTTATTAATTATAACTGATAAATAATTAAGATTTAATTAAAAATTAAAATTATAATATTATTTAATTATTTTAAAATCTAAATTAATTTCTATTAAGTGTATATAAAATTAGGAAAAGTTATTTTAATAGAAGGATTTATTTAATCTGTTGAGAAATAGCTATTTATAAGTAAAAATTTAATGACAACATAAATATAATGTATAAATAGTTATAAGTTATGTAAATATTTAATTAATATAATATATTTAATAATATTATTATTATTAATAGATAATAATAAATTTTATTATAAATAGTATATATAGAATAATTATATATATATATATATATATATATATATATATATATATATATATATCGTAGAGAAGTAAAGACACTTATTCCAGCAATAGATTTATTTATTTATTTGTTTATTTACTTTTTTTTTCTTTTTTGATTTGATATCTAACTATCCAAATTAGTTATACGAACGCGCATTATCGTATTTCGTATATATAAACTTGACAAAGGATATTTGTTTCTAAAGTTCAATCACTTAAAAGTTGACACACGCAGTCCTTTTGATAGGCCGATCGAAAATAAAAATATCACTTACGGAATTGTACTTTGAAAGGACAAAATACCAAAACACAGATTGATACAAGAGAACGTTTATTAAACTATGATAACGAGAAATTTATTTAAATGATTGCCTATGAATTGTCTATGAGATTACTCTGTTTACCAGATATGATACTATTTATCAAATACGATATTATCAAATTATGAAGATAAGTATAAGTTTAATGAATGATTAATAAAATAATAGATATTTTTTGTTTGAGTTCTTTTATTTATCACTCGAATATAATGACTTATTGTGTTGACTCAGTCCGATAAGTTTCAATTGCAATAAAGTAAACATAAACTAAAGAATATCGTAAACGTAAACAATAATTTTCGTATTGTTAGATGAATATAATCTTTTGAATGATCATAAAATCATTTCATTCATAAATATCTATGATTAATAATGATCTCTGATAAATATATTTTTATCCGTTCGAAGATCAAGAAATTCGAGGAAATCTAATTTATGCGAAAACTGTTTAGCTGTTTTTATTCGTTGGATGGACTACGTTGTTATGGGATGATTGAATTTTTCGATTGATTCGATATATATATATATATATATATATTATACCGTTCGAAATAAAGAAAAAAAAAAGAACTCAAGGACGTTGTAAATGTACGAAATTAAAAAAAAAAAAAAAAAAAAAAACAATTAGATAGACTCTTTAATGAAAGATTATTTTTATTCGATCGATAATGATTTTTCAATATCATTAAACGTAGACCCATAAATCATTTGACTTTGATAACTTTATTTATTTCAATTGTTTGAAGATCAATTAAAGTTTATTATAAATTAATTAAGAATTAATTATAACGTCAAATTGATGAAAAATATTTTATACGATATTAAAGGATATTGACAATGAAAACTCTTTGCTTGTTTTTCGTTGTATCGTCGTTTATTATGTAAAAACACGTGACACGTGAAGTATCGTAAATAAATGAAATAATAATAAAAATTATGAAATATAAAAAAGAGAAAAAAAGGAAGGAAGAAAAAGAGAAAATGAAAATACAAATCATGTTTTACGAGGCGTAAAAACCAATCTATGGGGTTTAGGAACCAATGTGATACCGGTATCTCCTTTAAAATCAATGGAAACGTTAGGAGGGACAGATACGTCAAATTTATGGATTATTCTCGAACAGAATAGAAACATGATCATCTGTGCCAATTTGTCACCTACGCACATACGTTTTCCTTGAAACAAAAGAAACTTTAATATTATCATATGAAATGAAATATATCTATCGTTTATCATTGAACATAATCATCGATTAATATAAATTCATTAATATAAAGAAAATTAATTAATATAAATTCGATCGTATAGATAAGGATAAAGTTTGTAGATCAAGAAAAAAAAAGAAAAGAAAAAAGAAAAAAAATGCGTCGCTGGAAAAAAAAAAGAAGAAGAAGAAGAAGAGGAAGAAATATATAAAAAAAAAAAAAAAAAAAAAAAAAAAGAAAAGAAAAAACCTTAAGCAAGATAAATCGATTTCACGTGTAAATAGTTAACGCGTGCTTTTCGAAAAACGTTACGTTCGAATACCTGTATTATTATTCAACTGCAACAAAATCCTTGTACTCTGAACTGCTAGGTATAATATTTTTAGCGACCAAAATCTTTTGCCATTTACTTACCAGATTGGAAAGGCAAAAACCCTTCCGGCTTAAAGAATCTGCCATCATCGTCAATGAATCTATCCGGTATAAAATTGAATGCGTTTTCCCAATAAGACTCATTAGTATGAACGGACCATTGCACCGGTATAACCATCGTACCTTTCGGTATATCATAGTCGCCTATTTTCGCATCCTAAATTTCAAAAGGTCATCATAAAAAAAAAAAAAAAAAAAAAAAAAAAAAAAAACGAAAAAAAAAAGAAAAAAAAAATAACGAAAAAAAGAAAATGAACTTCGACATTTTTATATTTCCTTGTACTGTAATATATATTTCGATAATATATATATATATATATTATCGAAATATTTCAATTGGAAATATCACATCGTAGTCGTGTATGAATAATTAATTAATCGGATTATTATCGATCAACGTTCGAAAAATAAAATTTATAACGACAAATTAACGAATGACCTTTACTATCGTAAAATTCATTCGTAAATAGTATTATGACAAGTCTTTGAATTGATCGTAAGATAAAATTAAATAAATCGAATGAAATACCTCGATCGTTCCGTGAGGCATACCAACTGGAACAACGCTTCT
>NC_062209.1:1095000-1107500 GCF_912470025.1 Vespa velutina
GAGGTGGAAAAGGAGGAGGAGAAGAAGAAGGAGGAGGAGGAGGTGAAGGAGAAGGAGGAGAAGGAGACATTCGCGAATTCGTGTGCCGCCAAAAATAAAACACCGGTTGTGATAGTAGCGGATAATGAGCATATGAGGTTGGGCCCGAGCGAGGTTTCAGGGCCGGTCGTTCCACCTCGCTTGCTACGCGAACACCGATAACTGCAGCGAGGGGAGTAAAGAGAAAAGAGTTGATGGGACACGACGACTCAAACCTCTCACGTCGTACACTGTCCAAATACAGTCGATCCGATCGGTTAACCGTCCCGCTTACGACACTACGAAATGGCTGGACGTTAATCGATTGTAGCAATTTGGGAACAATTTGTGATCCTTTCGTTAAATAAATCGAGAACGCATCGTTTTTCGTTATTTATAGCCATTTATATCATTTCTTTTGTACATTTAATATGTAATAATTTAACGTAAACGATATGTCTTTATTATTTGATTACTATTATTATTATAAATTCTTAAATAATGTTTAAGAATTGTTCAATATCAAGGAATCGTGACGATTCGAGAGAAAACGTGGATCATCGTAATAAACGAAATGTAAAATTTCGAAATAAAATTATTCGATTGTGACGGGCTCGAAATGTTCCTTTCGAGTGAATAAAATAATATCGATAAAGGGAGAATGAGCCTTGTGACTACGATAATTGTCAAAAATATATACACGTTTCGTTACACGGACAACAAGGTCGTACAGTGATTTCGCGAAGGCGACGAAGAAGCGACTCCAAGAAATTGCAAATGGACGAAATTCTTGGGAAAAGTCAAGAAACCGAGACGTCCTTGACATTCGAGAGTTTCAGCCTTTTATATATATACGTCGGTATGCCGGATGATAATGCTGCGAGATCTGGTCTTTCCAGGTATTTGGACATCCCTCTGCTTTCTCTCTCTCTCTCTCTCTCTCTCTCTCTCTCTCTCTCTCTCTCTCTCTCTCTCTCTCTCTCTCTCTCTCTCTCTTTTTTTCCTCCATTCTTTTCGACGTTTATAATCGTCGAAAGAAATAATTTCATGACGACGAGCGACAAGGGTGAGGTTATGGGGACGGAGGGAGGGGGTGAGTCGCGTAGAAAGAAAAAAGAAAAAAAAAAAAAAAAAAAAGTAAAAAAAAAAAGAAGGAACGAACGAATTATCCTATCCGTATTTCGAAAGATCCTTTTTATATATTCCATAACCCCTTATCTGTAACTTAACTCTGTACTCCGACTACGCAACATAGATACGACTATTACGCGGTATGAAGAAAGAAAAAGTAAGAAGTAAAAAAAAAAAAAAAAAAAAAAAGGAAGAAAAAAAAAATAGAAAAGAAAAGAAAAAGAAGAAGAAGAAGAAAAAGAAAGAAACGAAAGAAAGAAAAAAAAAAAAAACGTTCGTTCGGTGAGATAAACAAGTAAGTAAGTACCATAGGTAAGTACCTTCGAATAGCAGCAAGCAACCTTCTCGTTCGAGATCAATTTGCATATTCTATAGAGGTTTGCTACCAAGTAGGAAAACGCAACCGCGAGCGCACGTGTTTCTGGATGAGGCACGTGACCGATATTTGCCATTCCATGCTATTTCTATTAACGTGGTATTAGTAACAGTGACCAGTCGTAGATGGTGTCGATGATGTCGTTGGTGGTATTGACGTTGGTGAGACTGGTCTATGCCATGAAAGAAAAGAAAGAAAGAAAAAGAAAAAGAAAAGAAAAGAAAAAAAAAAAAAAAAAAAAAACAAAGAAAAAAAAAGTAAAAAGAAAAAAAAATAAAAAGAAAGGCATCGTGACATATGCAAATAAAACTAATAAAGACGAAATAAGTACAATAATAATAAACAAGCATAGAACGACGGGTCCGTTTATTTTATTAATGGGAATATTAAACGCATAAAAAAAAAAAAAAAAGAAAAAAAAGAAAAAAAAAGAATACTCCACAGAGAAGGAGAAGGAGAAGGAGGAGGACGAGGAGCAGGAGGAGGAGGAGGAGGATTCGGTGGTTAGATATATGCGTTCTTTAACACGAGGAGGACGAGATATACGGCGCTCCGTCTTTCTTAATGGGAGGAGAGGCCGTCGGCACGTCCTTGCTAACCTAACTGTAATTCCCTGCGGATGCAGAGCAGAACCATCGTCGTCGACGACAGCTGCGCGGGAACTTCCTTCAAGGAGACCGATAAAAGTGAGAGTCCTTCGTTTCTCCTCTCGGAATATAAGTCTCTCTCGATGACACACGACGTACGAACACGAACGAGAGGAGCAGGTTACACACGTAGAAAGGACATACATGTGCTTACAAACAGGGCATATACATACATACATAGATATATATATATATATACATATATACCTATAAACGTATACAAGACAGTACGAGAGAGAAGGGAAGAGAGTCCGGTTTGACTCTCATGTACCTAACCTATCCTATTCGAGTAGAAGCTCGTTTAAGACAAGATTGACGAGAGAAAAGAGAGAAAAATGAATAAATTAAAAGCGACATATCCAGAAGAATTTCCAAATCTTACGTGATGATCATCTTTTTTCTTTTCTTTTCTTTCTTTCTTGTTTTCTTTTCTTTTTTATCATGTTATTTTTTTCTCCTCTTTTATCTTCTTTTTTTTCTTTTTCTTTTCCTTTTTCTTTTTTCTCTTACGAAAAATGAAAAAACCAAAAAAAGAAGAATAGGGAGAACGAAAAAAAGAAAAAAGAAAAAAGAAAAAAAAAAAAGAAAGAAAGAAAAGAAACAAATCGCAAATTCCGCAACGTAAAAGAACTACGATCTCTTGTGTGTCTAACTTGGGAAATGAAAGATCTCGTTCCGATCGCGTCCAAGGATCTCTTCTTCTAAAAAAGGAAATAGGAAATTTTCTACTTAGGATTATTTTGCTGTGCTTGAAATAGAAAGAAAAAGAGAGAGAGAGAGAGAGAGAGAGAAAAGAAAAAATAAAAAAGAAGAAGAAGAAGAAGAAAAAAAACACGAATCCTTTCCTTCTATGATTTTTCATTCGCAAGGAGTTTTAAGGAATATAACCGAGCGAGAGCGTCCTCGCGAAAGGACACTCGCCTCTTTTCAAGGCTCGACTTTCGTAATGGAAATTTACAGATATGCCTACGTATGCGTTTCCTTTCTCGTCGTAGCATTCTTTCTCCTATCTGTAGAATTGATTAAAATAGGAATCCCTTCTTAAAGGTATATCTCGTTTCTTCGTTCGTTCGGACGTTCATATATTGATCATTAAATCATCCTAAATGTCCGGCTCTATGGCTTTATTTCTATCTCATTCTCATCGACGTCTGGAAATTTGATATCGCGAAAGACCAATGCGTCGTCGACTGTCGCGATTCAGAGGAAAAAGTCTCTCTCTCTCTCTCTCTCTCTCTCTCTCTCTCTTTCTATTTCTCTTTCTTTCTCAATGCAAAGAGAGACGCCAAGGACGTCGAGAATTTCAGGTTCTGTCGACCCGCTTAAAGGCCAACGCCGTTACATCGCCAGACGGTTTTGACGATCACCGCGTGTACGCATCGGGTCGATGCACCGCGAGACGGCTAACGAGAGTGCTGCACCCGAGATCTATCGATCTTCAACGATAACGTTAACCTCAGACGGTAGCTGATTGGCTAACTAGATGGCTGCCTGGGTGCCCTCCCCTCCTCCCTCCACCTCCACCTCCACCTCCACCTCCACCTTCATCATCACCATCTCCACCTCCACCTTTCCCTTCCCCCATTGCCAGCCTGGCGAAGCACACCACAGTGCTATAAGAAAAACGATCCTCTCTCGCAGAGATCGAGGATGCTGTGAACGACGAAGGTGCACGACCGGCCTCGAAATCTTCTTGTGCAATCGCAACGATCGAAATATAATGATCCATGGCTTCCGAAAGCTTTTTTCTTGTGAAAAAAAAAAAAAAAAAAAAAAAAAAAAAAAGAAAAAAAAACAACACAAATAAGTAACGAAGCCGCGTAATTTGAGTTAACAAGAGGAAAAAAAAAAAAAAAAAAAAAAAAAAAAAAAAAAAGAAAAAAAAAGAAGAAGAAGGAAGAGAAAGAAAAAAAAAGAAAGAAAGATCGGACGAATTAATACAAAGTCTTTAAGGATTTTTACGTTTTCGAATTTCTCGAAACTCTCACTTTCGATCATTCTCATTTCTATTAATAGAATTGAAGTTTAATGATCGTTCCGATCTTTTGGAATGAAAATTTCCAAATTGTAGAAATGGTCAAGGAAAAAAGAGAACGAAAAGGAGAAGGAGACGAAGAGAGAGAGGAGACGAAGAGAGAAAAAGAGAGAGAGAGAGAATTAACGAAGCTAAACGAGAGGTGCATGCAAATATAGTATAGGAGTTAGTAATAAATGTTGCATAATATGTTTACGAACGCGACTCCAGGGGTAAGCGTTATCGGCACCAAGAAGCTCTATAATAAATTAATGGACATTACGCAGGATGTTATTCGTTCGTGTACACCCGCCATATCGATTCTCGATGAGACGAGAACGATGCCGATAGCGGTGTACGGCAATGTACCAACCAGTTTTCAACTTAAGCTTATAAGAAATGTGAACGCGACCATAAAGGCGCGCGTAAACGTGATGTCGGGTAATCACGGGTCTCGCCGGCGAAACGAGGCACGCGCCTCCGTCGACGGCTGCATCTTTTCCTCCTCCTCCTCCTCCTCCTCCTCCTCCTCCTCCTCCTTCTCCTTCTCCTCCTCCTTCTCCTCCTTCTTCTTCTTATTTTTTTGTTTTGTTTTTATCTTCTTCTTGTTTATTTTCTTTCTCATGAAAAATCTTCTTAAATTATCCCTTTCTTAATTTAAATCCCTTAAAGTACGTACCATACAATTTGATTTTTTTTATCGATCGAATAAATTTATAACATCTCATGGGATTTAGATACGTAAAGTTCAACGATGTTAGCCCTTTTTCTTTTTTTTTCTTTTTTTTAGATTTAATCAACAAATTGATAATGGAAATATTATTTTCATGGATTTCACGTAATTTAGATCATTGAAATATTTTAATATATATGTAAAGTTCGAAATGAAATATTTATTTTGTTTTTCAAATTTATCCCATGACAATTTCGTATATTTTGACTTTATCATCGATCGAATAAATTTGAAAAGTTTCACGAATGGATAAGAAAATTCGACGATGTTAGAATTCTTGTATTCCGCATAAAGTCGATAAAAAATCACAAATAATCACAAATAATACTGCTTTTATTTCGTTTCGTTTTACATGATTGAAGATTTGAAAATAAATATTTGTTACGTTTGTTTGAAATCTTATAATTATTCACTTGTACAATTTATTTATTATTATCAATACGTATCTATTTGACTCTGGAAAATAACGAAGAAAACGAGTCCCGCTAAAGTTTCAAAAATTTTCTGTTATTCCATCGTAGAAATGGTACTATAAACTGATCGATTTAAACGAAGAAATGGATAACTAATTAGGAAAACTATTTAAAAGTTTTCCTCGAGAAAACTCAAGCGTTTCCTTCATTCGAGTCATCGTCATTACACGTTCGTATGACGTTATTAGGGAGAAATAATTATACCCAAGTATAATTTACTTGATTAAAGAAAAATACGATACAAGATATTTTCAACAATAATAACTTCGTTAATGGAACGTTCGTTCGGTTGAATGGCGCGTACGGGGCCATTGCTGCACCAACGCATGTCGTTGCCTTGTCGATGATTACATCCGTAAGAACGTCATCGACATTCTTGCACGACGAAATGGGAAACACGAGAAAATCATTCTCCTACGATATTGAATTCTATCGATTAAAACAATGAGAATGATTGCTTAGGATGACATACGTAAATACGTGCGTACATGCGTGCGTGCGTGCGTGCGTGCGTACATGCGCATCAGCACCAACGCGCGATAATATTATTTTTTCTCTTTTAATTATGCGAATAATCATCTCGTATTAACTCGTAGAAAGAGAGAGATGATATTTTAATTTCTCGAAAAATTAATCTCACAAGAAATTCGACCTGATATCATTATGTATGCGTATTTGTTTTGAACAAATCTAAACACTGTTAGTTTTTTGTTTTTTTATTATTCTTTTTTTTTTCTTTTTTCTTTTTTCTTTTTTTTTTTTTTCTTTTCATACCTTTTTATTTTACTTTTTCTTTTTCTCTTTGAAAAATATCCCCGAAACAATAATAACTCAGTGTTCAATAATTATTACGTGCCAAGATAATAATGCAAACCCTTAGAATACAAGCTGAACTTGTTCTCTCAAAGGATAATATATAACGATGGTTCTTCTTTGAAAAGGGTTATTTATGACGATACAGAAATACATGCCCTTTTCCGTTCTACCGAGCGACCCTTAAAAGGCCATTAGTGGTCTAGTTAAGTGAGTGAGTAAGTGAGTAAGTAAGTAAGTAAGTGAGTTAGTAAAGTTAGTTATTCGGGAAGAGTAGTAAGGCACAATATTGGAGTTGGCCGTACTATTAATACTCGAGTACGATTACTTGAATAAACTCGAAGGAACGAAGAATGGTATATAATTTTTTTTTTTTTTTTTCTTTTCTTTTTCGGTGGGAACGTTTTCAACTCTTTTTAGCTCTTTACTTAGTTAAGAGGATATTTTCTCCTATCGGATATGCATGTATGTATTATATATGTATATATGTATGTATGTATGTATGTATGTATGTATGCATGTATGTATGTATGTATGTATGTATGTATGTATGATGTATGTATGTATGTATGTATGTATGTATGTATGTATGTATGTATGTATGTATGTATGTATGTATGTATGTATGTATGTATGATGTATGTATGTATGTATGTATGTATGTATGTATGTATGTATGTATGTATGTATATATTCGAGGAATAAGGTAGTAGGTAAGTACCTGTTGATGAGGGCGTGGCCAAGCGTTCTCTCCCCCACTTAGTTTCCCTCTCCATTGTGATAGCAAGGGAAAAGTGGGAGGAAGTGAGTGAATGAGAGCGAGTGAGTGAGTAAACGAGGGAGTGAGTATAAAAGAGAGAGAGAGAGAGGGAGAGAGAGAGAGAGAGAGAGAAGAGACGAACGAGATTTCTCCTAGCGGGAGGATCCTCGCTGTACCTCTTGGAGGGGCATTAAAGAGGAGTGGTGGAAGAAACTTCGATGTAAGGGCATCGAGGCGCCTCGTGAAAGGCGACAGAAGCACACCGCCGTCGCGGTAGAGCGTGCGTTAAGGGGTGCAATGATCATATTTCTCTATACTTATTCGATTATTTTTATTTATTTATTTTTTTTTTTTTTCGTTTTACTTTTAACTTCATTCTCCGTTGTTCATTTCGTCGAGAGTATGAGACAATAAATGAGAAAATTCATTATCATTTATATTTACGCATACGATTCATACGGTGCGCTTTTTCCTTTCTTTTTTATCAGATAAAAAAAAATAAATAAATACAACGTGAGTGAACAAAATTAAAGAATTAATGAAATGAAATAGAAAAAGATTTTTTTAATTTTTTAAATAAAAGGGAAAGACAGACAGAGAGAGAGAGAGAGAGAGAGAGAGAGAGAGAGAGAGAGAAATTGTAACGCATATATATATATATATATATATATATATATGTACAGAAAGGCGAAAACATATGTAAGTAAACGCAGTAAAGTTAACGAGACTCATCTCGTATTAGATACGCATCTTCGATATTCGATATTCGAAGAGCGAACGTGCAAGTAGGTAGGTAGGTAGGTAGGTAGGTAGGTAGGTAGGTAGGTAGGTAGGTAGGTAGGTAGGTAGGTAGGTAGGTAGGTAGGTAGGTACCTATAGAAATCGAGTCGTTAAATCTGCCTAAAAGAAAGAATAAACGGGGAGAGGCAGGAGATAAAAATCAGCGATCTCCCGTCGTAAAGACGTCGAAGTAAAGAAAGCAGGAGCACACGGGCATTCCCTTGTCCCATCTCGATAGCGCAAAGGTACGAGATTGTCCCCTTCGATCTCTACTTCCCTCTTTTTCCTTTCTCCTTCTTTTCTCTTCTCTTCTCTTCTCTTTTCTCAACTTGTTCTCTTCTCTTTTCTCAAGTAGTATCGAAATCTTTTGTTTCCGAAAGAGAACAGGGTTACTCGGACGATCGTAAGTTTCTCGTTCTCGCTGAAAAGTTCTCCTACAGGGCCACAAATTCCGGTAAGAGAGGACCGCCGATAATTTCACGGGCGAAGTGTACCAACGAAGGAACGAGAATAAGAAAGAGGGCGGAGGGATGCGACCGAGAGAAGGAGGTAAAGAAGGGAAGGAGACGAGGATATCTCGTCCTCTTGGTATTATACACCTTAGCAGAACTTTTCGAAAGCATCCTACCGTCCGTCCTGTCTGTCGATCGTATGTGAACGTATTTTTACGACACGCTAGATGTAAGCCAACGGGTCTCGCTCTCTCTCTCTCTCTCTCTCTCTCTCTCTCTCTCTTTCTCTCTCTCTTTCCTTCATTAATATCCTCTTATTGGTTGTAACACGTTGCACCGTTCATCATCTTTTTTAAAAGCGAGCAATTCTTGGAAAAAAAAAAAAAAAGAAAAAAAAAAAGAAAAAGAAGTCTTTCAAACCGGATAAAAATAAACCGTGTAAAGTAATTTAAGAAAATAAGAGAAAAAGAAAAAAAAAAAAAAAGAAAAAGAAAAAGAAAAAAAGAAAGAAAATAATAAGAGAAACCAGATCGGAAAGAAAGAAGAGAACTATCGGAACTACGATTAAGGACACTCCTTCGTCTCGGAGGACATCCGTTCAAGCCCAGAGTCGCGCCCGTCCGATCCGATTTGTACGGGCGATGTAACTAAGTAATTCCCTCGATATGTGTGTCACGATGTTAGAAATCTGATCGAACTCGCTAAGCGTTGTTATTTGCTTTATACCTTAATCGTCTTGCTAACATCGTCGGCTCGTAAATCGAAAGTGCTAACGGTACTAACCGAGATGGTAACTTTGCAGGACACGTTATCAACCGGGAGCAACAAGGAGCCGTGGTAAATCCCGAGGAAAAGAGCATGACCACGTTCTATTTTATTCATCTTACCGCTATACGCCTTTGCAGAAAACTCACGACGTTCTCTCTCTCTCTCTCTTTCTCTCTCTCTCTATGTATATATACATATATATATATATATCTTCGAGACGATACGATTAAAATTATTTTCAAACAGAAGTTCCTTATCGCGACCGTGAAATGTTCAAGCTTATCTTGAACGACGAGACTAATGACGTTTCATGGAACATGATCAATAGAACGTACGAATGAAGGAAATGTACGATAATAAAATCTATGGAAGTGAAAATTACAAGTGAAATAATTCGATCGATAATAATATCTTCGTTCGATTATAACGAAGACGTTCAATCATCTTTACATTCTCACAAATATCATCCATTATTTTTTTGATTTCTTCTTTTGTTTGTTCTTTTTTTCTTTTTTTTTTTTTTTTTTTTTCATTTCTTCCTACCCTTCCAACTCATTCCTATTCTCGATCATACGATCATGCAGGATTAAAATTGATTATTTAAACGTTATTAATCGGTCGTATGACAAAAGCTTAAATTGTAACTTTTGTAAAACTTTTAAATATGATATTCGGAACGTAAAGAAAATTTTCAAAGATAAAATTTTCACTTTCGAAACCATTATATATAATAGATTCTATAATTGTCAATATTTTCGACTATCGTTAGATCTTTAAAAAAAAAAAGAAAAAAATGTTAATACGTTTTCAAGTTAACGGAGAAATTAAAGAAATTTTCGTTAGTCGATCGCGAGTAGAAAGAGGAGAAAGAGCTAAAACGAAAAGGAGGTGGATAGTAAAGAAGTATGAGAGAGAAAGAGAGAGAGAGAGAGAGAGGTGAAAAGGAGTAAGAGGAGGAGAGGTGAACTTTCACTGTGCACACGCGTTAAGTGCTCGCGGAAGCGATACTCTCTTTGTTCGAAAAAGAAAGACCCCGGAGACGGCTTTCTGGAAACGCTGTAAATCCTTTGGACGGACACGAAACGACCTCGTTTCATTTCGACGCGCGTCGTCAGTTTCTTTATAGATCCTAAACCTCGCCTCCGCTCTTGGCTCGCACGCGACGTTGACGCACCATAAGCATATACCTACTCACGCATATATGTATATATATATATGTATATAATGTGGTATATATATATATATACTACATTATTTTTCTTTTTTTTTTTTCATTTCGGGTTTAGTAGGTTAGTTGGCCCGCGTCGACTTCCTTCGTTAGAGGAACCGTTACGTCCTACAACACCCGCCTGCCCTTCCATTGTAACCGGTTGTCTTATTGTTACCGGTTTTCTCTCTCTCTCTTTCTTTCTCTCTCTCTCTCTCTCTCTCTCTCTCTTCTCTCTCTTTCTCTTTCTCTCCCTCTCTCTCTCTCTCTCTTGGCGAGACGGTCGCTCGCGCTTTACGACGCGCGAGGCGATTCGTAATCGAGTCAAACGACCGTCTGGGACAGTCCTTTACCTTCCGTTTACGATCTCTTTCTTCAAAGTTATCAGTCAATATGGCTCGAAAGAAAACTTACCGTTTATTTTCCTTTCTTTTTTAATTTCTTACTTTTTTTTTTTTTTTTTCGTTAATTTTACTAACCCCCTTCCCTTTCCTATAATCTTTCCTAATCGATTCGAGAGAGAGAAATCACAATGATGATGATATTTTTTCTTCCTTTTTTTTTTGTTTTTTTTTTTTTTTGTTTATATATTATTTATCAAATAGAAACTCACCATGACCACCCATTATGCCGTGCGTCAAGTAAAGGGGTGCCCGTCCACAGAATGCATCCTTGGCAAGGACTTGCCGTATCAGACGAGGATCCGACAAAAGTACAGTGTATACAGAACCCAATTTCAATCCACAGATCGGACCATATTTGTATATCAATTCGGTAAATGTCTCATGCGGTGCTTCCGGATCGATCCATGGTAAATAACCAACAATTGGTAGGCACCAAGGGCCAGGTGGTAAACGATATCTCTTGCGAATCATGTAATAAAGGATTATTAGCAATATGAAAATTAATATGATCGTAAACATCTTAAATGTTCCAAGATATCCCGATTGAAATCCTCTATCGCTCTTTATAACGATGATTATCTGTAAAATGTGAAAAAATTGTTTTTGTTTCATAATCGATAAGTGTCATTGCACTTACGCTGTTATGCGAAGTGCGATGAAGAAGAAGGAGAAGGAGAAGGAGAGGAGGAGGAGGATAAAGGATGATGGATGAAGATGAGGATGAAGAAGAGGAGGAATGTACAAACAAATTACGTAAGAACAGGATGTCGATGCTAATGGTAATCGCGGTATCCCAGAAATCGCATACGATAGAGACGAATGATAATTACCTTTCTCCATGAGCGAATGAGCGCGTATGAACTTATCGGATTATCAAGATTCGCTCACGTGCAACGCGAAGAGAGGACGAGAAACGATCCGGTGCTGCGGTTACCCGATATAGGCCGACACGTGCTACAACACGTGCCGACAAATACGTCGCTAATTCGAAACACCGATTAATTTCTTTTTTTCTCCCTCTCTTTTTTATTTCTTTTATTTTTTTTTTATTTTTTTGTATTTTTTGTATTTTTTTTTTTTTTTTTTTTTTTTTTTCCCCACTAAGAAAGCTTTTCCTATCGTCGTTTCGCTTCGCTCGTTAACGATAATTTTGATTATAAACGATTCCTTTTTTTCTATCCCTTCATCTTTGATTTCTTTTTTTTTTTTTCCTTTTTTTTCTCTTTTTTTTCTTTTTTCTTCTTTTTTGTATATATCTACAAATTCCCGATACGAAAGATAAGAATCGTATTTTTTATTCTTAAAAGGAGAATCAAAAAGGATGGAAAAAAATGGAAAGAGGGAAAGTAAGAAAAAAGAAAAAAATGATGAAAAGCAAAGTGGAATCTGCCTCTACGTGCAATATATAGTTCATGGAATAAGATACCAATCGTCACGTGATCCTTCTCCTATGGAATTCATTCGTAGGAGCAGTTCGTAAGAATAAGATATATCATGTGGTTCAAATTCAAAGTTTCATTGACATTTTTGACGATATTAATCTTAAAACGTAACTACGATTCTCACGTAATACGTGAGATATATTTAGCAGATAATAATAACGAATTAAAATTAGGGATATAAGAGATAATATTATTTTAGTAAAACTCACCTGATGGATGACGCCTTGACGATCGCCGACATTAAACTTTACGTAACAGTGGACGACTTCAGCGCCGAAGAAGAACTTTCAATGAAACAAATTCGACGCGCGGGAATTTTGAAAAGATATATATATATATATATATATTGCCGTCTCCCTTCTTTCTTATACCGTTACGAATAAATAAAGTTTTGAGTGAACAAATTCTTATGAAAGACGAACTATGATGGTTGATTTTTTTCTTCCTCGCCGAAAGAAAAAGAAAAGTAAAAAAAAAAAAAA
>NC_062209.1:1112500-1150000 GCF_912470025.1 Vespa velutina
CCCTCTCTCGATTTCTCTCATTCTCTTTCTCTCATTCTCTCTCTCTCTCATTCTCTTTCTCTGTCTCTCTCTCTTTATCTCTCTCTCTTTTCTTCCCCCCATGGTTCTCGATCAGCAGCGCATAACTACCACCGCCTCCGTATAAGCGTAAGCCGGATTCTTCCTTTCTCGTTGCGGTGGCGGCCGCGCCGGCAGACATCGAGCAGCCATCTAGATATCGTCTGTGCAGCGTGCATTGAACGCAAGGGGAATGGACTGAATGCAGAATGTCGGACCGAGGGTACCAACCCCGGCTGTGTGTTCTCTCGGCTCGACCAGGGCTGCAATCAGGCTCGGTGATCGATCGTGTTATACGAGAGCCTCTCTTTACAAGAGAGAAGGAGAAAGAGAGAGAGAGAGAGAAGAGAGAGAGAGAGAGAGAGAGAGAGAAAGCTGTTCCATAGGAGCAATGGACCTACTGGCGCCTGCGACGAATAATCCTTACGTCCCTTCCCACCACCTCCCCCCACTCCACTCCACTTCTATCACCTTCCACCTTCCCCTCCTATCATCTTTTTTTCTCAGCTCTCTTTTCTCTCCTTTCTTTTCTCTCGTCGCACGCGTGCCCGTTCTCCGAGGATCTCTTCTCGCGAAGGACGTGTCTTACCGGTTCGAGACTCGTTCAGCGCGCATTATTCCCTTGTGCGCGGCTGCTCGCACCGCGAGGATAGGTCCGTACCTGAGAGAAAGAAAGAAAGAGAGAGAGAAAGAGAGAGAGAGAGAGAGTGAGAGAGTGACGATACCAGCCTCTCTCCTCTCTCGTAAGGTAATGAAATTATTTTTCTTTCGATTCTAAGGACGACTACTCCGGGTTCGATGAAACGAATTTTTATCCAAGAGGATCGCTCCATACACACAGCCGGACCCGGTCGCATCTGCAAGTGCAAACACACTCATACACACACACACACACACACACTCGTACATACACATACGTATATAGATTCATCGTCTCCTCCTCCTCCTCCTCCTCCTCCTCCTCCTCTTCTTTTACCTCTTCCTCCACTATAACAGGTACCACGCAATGGTGCCTTTTTCTTGAGCCTCTTTGAAGAGAATAATGAACCCTGGGGTGCGTCGATCTCTGCGACAACCAACTACGACGATGATCAACGGATCGTTTACCGGCAATCGTTCCTTTCTCGCACACCTACAATTCGTAGATGTTTAAATTTACATCGTTTCTATTCGGAAAACGTCACGGAAGACCATTTTAGATCCTGTTTATTACTTCTGTTCTTAGCTATGTAATCACTCCCAAGCCTTACGTCTAACCTTTAGCGCAGCTTCCTCGATTGGGATCCTGGCTAAACGTACTTTTTCATTTTTAATGATACCACCGGAGAGAACGTATAAATATGTCCATAACTTCAGGCTAAGAAGAGAACAATTTCTACTACGGCTAACCCCGCTGTGCTCGTATAAATTCAAAAGGGGGAGTTGGAAAATGATCGCAATAAAAGTAGCAAAGCTCTAGGCGATTTCCTTTACATTGTATGTACCTTTTCACGTTCTTTGTAAGGGTACATCTATGCTATTTATATCCACGAAGGAGCATGCATCTTTTTTACGAGGACACGAGATAGGTAGCTGTACTAGCTCTCTATCTATCTCTTTTCCTCTCTTTCTCTCTCTCTCTCTCTCTCTCTTTATTACTCTCTCTCTTTCTCTCTCTTTATTACTCTCTCTCTTTCTCTCTTTCTCTCTCATCTCTCTCTGTCTATCTGTCTATCTGTCTCTCTCTCTTTACTCTTTTAAGGATCCCGGCAGCGGGTAGAAGGATTGTACATATCTACCAACTTACCTACCTGTTCCCTCTAAACCCTGCATCAGGTAGGTATCGACCTACGGGGCAATGAACGACCGGGGTCATTGGCTGGATCCAGTTATCAAGGTTGGGGTCCTTTTCCTTCGGTAGCGAGAGATCGCCGTTTCTCCTCGGCACGGATCGACGAACTTTCCAAGCTCACCTGTCTACCACCACAGGCAAAGGCGACATCGTGTACCACACCTCCTCTCGAAAACGATCACAGTGTCCTTCGTGATTATGGGAAAAGCCATGATCGCATAGTAACAATCTTTATCAATCTTTTATGGATTCAGTTAGTTTGAGTTTGCACGTTAAATGAATTCGATCAAGTTTACTAGATCGATCTGTTTATCGATCTATCGATCGACTTATTCAAATAATAATCAGCCTACGTACCTAAGTTATTTACCATGGCACGATCTAATCTAATAGAATGTACGATAAATTGCCTAAGTCTCTCATCTAATATCCAAAATTTCATACCATTTCCGAGCTCTCCTCCGAGGTGCCTTTCACTCGAGATCGGAGAACGGCCGAGACGTCTCATCCCGGAGAGTGAAAGAGAGAAGCTTGTTTACGAAGCTGTCGTTTATTCGAGAAAGGAAGAAGAATTCGCTAGACTTTCCCAAAGATCGGTGGAAGAAGGAAACTGGGAGGTGGTGGAGGAGCAAGAGGTTGAGAAGAAGAAGAAGAAGAAGAAGAAGAAGAAGAAGAAGAAAGAGGAGGAGGAAGAGGAGGATGCGCGAGTAGGAGAAGCGCAGACGTTGCACTCGTCGTATTCCCCCTCCTCCTAACCCTTGCCCCCCCCCCCTCGAAGTAGTGAGACGATCCACGGTCAGTGGCACCGTGACATTGTCCTACTCATTCCGGGCATAGAAACAGAACTCGAGACCGGAGGTTCAAGGACCTTCATCTTTTTCTCCTTCTTCTCTCTTTCAGGATCTTCCTCGGTGTCTCTTTGGAACGAGAGATGCGCGTGTCCTTGCGAGAAATGGTCAAACGATCCTAAGAATCAGATTGGGTCTTGGTTGCAGTCGTTGTTA
Organism: Vespa velutina; assembly: GCF_912470025.1. Classification (NCBI taxonomy): domain Eukaryota; kingdom Metazoa; phylum Arthropoda; class Insecta; order Hymenoptera; family Vespidae; genus Vespa; species Vespa velutina. The sequence continues at coordinate 1,115,393 of NC_062209.1, forward strand.
GTTGCACCAACGAAAGGGGAGATCATCGTTATCGGTACCGAGGAGTACTTCTCTCAAAAAATTCTTGGCCGGGTGGGGGGTGAAGGGAGGGAGTGGGTGGTAGATTTTAACCATCACCAGTTATAATGACATTTACAAGAGAACTCGAACTTGAAGTGTGGGATCTATCGAATAAACAAATGATAGATTGGATATTATCATTGAAACGTTTACGAGCTAATCCATTCTTAATTAAGTAACTACGAGTAGGCGATCGACGGAGAAAATGACGAGGTAGGAAGAAGAAGAAGAAAAAGAAGAAAAAGAGGAGGAAAAGGAAGAGGAAGAAGAAGAAGAAGAAGAGAAAGAAGAGAGACGAAATAAGAGAAGAAGGAAAAGGAGGATCGCGTGTAACCGGTCCAAGGAGAGCCGTGTTCTGATAACCTAGTTTCACGTGCTATCGGTCAGATCAGCCTCCCCCGCCTTTGTCGAAGCGGAACGATCCTAGCTCTACCAGCTCCGTAAGACGACCGGCTTGGTCATTCAGTCAACGGATAGTCAACGACTAGTTCAGTAGACTTAGCGGACTAGTCTCGATCGTAAGCAACACTACGCGAGAGAACGTTTATCGTCCATCTTACCACGACTGCGCTGGCTTGGCAGTAACTCCATTCAGAACGAAGGATATGCAATTCATCCTACCTACGCACCTAACATCTCGAATATTCATCGTCGCCCGAATTCCTTACGGTTATCTTTACGCGTTTGGTATATAAATTTTACGCTTTCGTCTAACAACACACCGTATCTACCACATATATATATATATATATATATATATATATATATATATATATATTTTGACAGATGTATTTTTCCGCGCACCACGAATTATTATTTACTTACTCGCGATTATTATCAGCAGATTTTTTTTCAGCACACTTTCTAGAAACAATCCGACAAAGAGATAAAAAAAGAGAAAGGTAGATAGATAAATAGATAAAGAGAAAGAGAGAGAGAGAGAGAGAGAGGGAGAGAGAGAGAGAGAGAGAGAGGGAAAGAAACAAGAAAAGACACGACAGACCACATCGTTTTCCACACAAGACACTTCTATAGAACGGACTTTGATTACATAAGATATTTAATTACACAAGACTAATCGCATTTCCTTCCTTCGTTCTCAAGACGAACATCAAACATTTGCTCATTCCATTTCCCTTTTGCAATATCTAGGAAAATAAAAGATCTCTTTCTCTTTTTCTCTTTCTCTCTCTTTCTCTCTCTCTCTCTCTCTCTCCATCCCTTTCCCTCTCTCTTTATCTCTCTCACTTTTTGTATCTTATATAGCCAACTATCTTTGATACGTTCATTATCCTACGAAATATTAGGTGGACCGGAAAGTAATGTCGTTTCTGCTCATGTCAATATTTGATTGTGATTAAAAATAAAAACTTGTTAAAAATTTATTCGTTTGAATTTAATTTAAGAAAGCGACATTACTTTTCGGTCCCCCTAATATATCTCGATCGATCGTAAATCGGAAAGAGAGAGAGAGAGAAAGAGAGAGAGAGAGAAAAAAAGAGAGTAGCTTTTCTATTCCAATCTCGGGACGATCATTGAAGCTAGGAAATGATAATTTCAAAGAAATTCGCCTACGCTCGAATCGTCTAGCATAAAATTCACGCCGAGGATATACGAGCTCATATATCGAAGCTTTCGTTTCACGAAAAGCAAACACAATCGTTCGTTCCTTCGTCCATCTGTCCGTCCATTCGTTCGTTCGTTCGTTCGTTCGTTCGTTCGTTTATTCGTTACTAAAGTAAAAGAGAAGGATGAGAAGGAGGAGAGGACAAAAAGCGTAAAGATGCAGTGCGTACGCATAAAACGACAAGAAAGTCGTTTAGAGGAAGCCGTTTATTTTGCGCCACGAAAGTGTCCGCCTTCTTTGAACGATTGTGTGGGCAACTCGTCGTAAGCATTCGTACTCGCGAGCAGACGATTAAGTATCTTCTAGCTTGGCGAACAGTATGGGAGAGGACGTCGACCTCACGACGAGGAGAGTCGCTCGATCAGCTGGCTTTGGCTATGTACATCGCGAAGATCGATGATTTCGATCGACGACCCAATTTCCTGGCGTTTAACGCTCGGTGAGATGGAGAAGGATGAGGAGGAGAAGAAGGAGGAAGAGAGAGGGAGAAGGAGGAGAAGAAGGAGGAGGAGGAGGAGGAGAAGCACGTCGCGCGCTATATCGCGCTTTCAAATCACGCGTTCGAATTACGGTAATCTACGTTGAAGACAATTTGTTAATTTGATCCTTACCCGATGCATCTCATGGCAAATTTATTTCTTTTTCTTTATTTTTTCTTTCTCTTTTCTTTTTTGTTTTTTTTTTTTTTTTTTTTTTTTTTTTTTTTTTTTTTATCAATAAATACAAATATTTTTGACAATCGAGAATCCCTCGAATACACTACTACGTTAATACGTATTTGTATTTTAGATATCAAAATTAATTCGTACATTTTCTACGATTTAATAAAACGATTTAATTAATTCGTACATTGCTTACGATTTAATAAAACTTTGACGTTTTTTATTCTCATGAGATTTATTATCGAAAAAAAGAAAAATCCTTTATCCCAAGGATTTTCCGTTTATTCCGAGATATAAAAAAAAAATTATCTCCTATCAATATAATTGATTATAATCAAAACGTGATTATCTCTATATGCATATGTATATACGTACACATATCTGTATACATCTAATTTTTAATATATAAATTGATGAAACGATTGAATCGATTAAAAAGAGATACATACGATCGTATTGACAAAATTGATTTTTCGTAAAATCGATAAAAATAGTGATTGACATTTGTGTTATCAGAGAGATTGACTATAATCACTTATCGAGTCGATTCAAATGGAATTGAGATCGAATTTGTAAGGGATTATATTTGTTTTTCTTTTTTATTATTATTTCTCTATATCTCTTTCACCCGTATTTCGAGGGGGAAGCCAGTTGTAAAAGAGAGAGAGAGAGAGAGAGAACACTCGCGAGATTCGGCACTCGCGAGAACGTGGCCGCGCGGCCGACGACCGCGACTTTCTCCTCTTATGCTAATTTCGTTAATACGCTATTTTCACGACTCTCGTATTCCGACCCACACCGTGGCCCGTTCGGCATTCGATGCACGACCGAAGAAAAGAAGGGAAGAAAGGAGAAAGGGAGGTAAGGAGGAAACGCGACTTCTCGAGACGATAATTAGACGAAGACACACGGAGACATATGTTATTACGTAAAATCGTAACCCTTCTCTCTCTCTCTCTCTCTCTCTTTCCCCTCAGCTACACATCGGCGATTTCGTAAGGTAAAGTAACTCCCTCTCCCTCCACCTGCCTCTCCGCTTCCCCCATTTAGAAGAAATGAATACAACAAGAAAGAGAGAGAGAGAGAGAGAGAGTAAGAGAGAGAGAGAGAGAGAGAGAGAGAGACAGAGAGAGAGAGAGAGAGAAAGATATATATATATATGTATATATATACATGTATATATATATATACCCTCTTTTGGAGCGAGACTAATTTATGCTCATCGTTCGCGCGAGGATCAATATTAATCGTGCCCATTTAATCGAGCGAGAGGCAAGAATCGGTGAGAGTAGTATCTTCGATCGCCGGTAACATTCAATGTATGTATGTATGTATGTATGTATGTATATACAGTGAGATCGACATGTTGTGCTCATTTGAATCTTAAGTTCAATCACCTCGTCGGTATACCTACTCGCAAGTAACAGAAACCTCTGGGGTGGGGGGAGGGGGTAGGTGGGAGGTAATAAAAGAAAGCAACGCATCGTTGATCTCAACAACAACAACAACAACAACAATAACAACAACAATAACAACGACGACGACGAAAAATCATGATCTTATGAATGATCCTAAAAGTATCTTTATCGCTTTATATTCTTTACGTCTATCATCAGAGTATAGAACGATAGGATGATATATTATTATTATCTTATAATAATATCTATGTAAACATATTTCCTTTCAGTAATAAACGTACATTTCGAGGTGGTATCTCGCAAAAGTTTTGTATTTGTTGCGTAAAAAATGTGTCACCCTCGAAAGATTTCTCTCGTTGGTCCGTCCACTCGAAAAGATTAATCGTTATCGCTATATGGATAAGGATTTCGAATCGTATATGGATGATACGTATGTATATATCCTTTTCCATCGTAACCGAATCCATGACACTTACGAAATAATCCGACAAGTTGAGACGAATCGATACTTGGTAGAAAAAGAAGTATTTCGATAAAGATTTCAGAAGACATGAAAATATATATACATATATGTTCATGTGTGTATGTGCCTGCACATATGATCGATATAAGCATAGATCATTTCGAATGAAATCTATAAAAAAAAGCTAAAGATCATCTTAAAGTAACTTTTATTTCGAGTAAATAGAGCATGTGTATGTGTCTGTGTGTGTGCGTGTGCGTGTATGTGTGTTAAGAAACAAAAGGAAGGATCTCAGTTTCGGAAGATCGAACGATGTAGGATCAATTTAATTGTTCCACCGGGTGTTCCACCTTGGACAGTGCCGTAGCTAGTGACAATCGCGGTTGTCGTAGCGAGAGCTGAGTTCGTTGCCCTGTGAAAGAAGACACATGGCGCATTGGCCCCAACCGCGTTTCTGGGTTTACTGCTTTTGCTCGCTCGCGAGAGTACATAAAGTTGAACATAAGTGTACGTGTAAATCGCGCGCGATCTCGCACTTTTCGTCGTTGGATCGTGTGCACGCGACGACGACTCTACTCTCAAAAAGACATAAACATTGATAACGACCGTACGACGGCCCTTCGACGAAAGAAGAGAGAATTCGATGGGAATTGGTTCCCGTCGAAGAGGTGCGAGAGCATTCTCTTAATAAGTTAGACACTTCTTTTTTTCTTTCTTCCTTTTTTTTCTTTTTTTTTTTTTTGCTTCTTCTTCTTCTTTTTCTCGGTTTAACGGACCGTTCATAAAGAATTTCCAAAGGGAAAAGGAACAAAAAAGAAAACAGATGAAGAAGAAAAAAAGAAGCATAAAATAAAGTGAAACTTTATTTTCTCGTATAACGATCAAAGTTGGAAGTTGGATAAATTTTAATACATTATAGATTTCTATCGGGATCTATCGTACGATGGCCCATGATAATAAAGTGTTTCAATTTTGAGGAACGAAATGATTTACTTTAGCGATCTTTTCGCTCTTTTTTCTTTGTTTCTTTTCTCTCTCTCTCTCTCTCTCTCTTTCTCTCTCTCTTTTCTTTCTTTATCTTCTTCTTTTTCAGACGGCTAAAACGCCGATTACGAAAGAATCGATTGAAAGGAAAGTATCATGGACAAAAACGATAAAAGGGATTAAAAGAAATAGTTCGACTAAGAGAGAAATAATCGTTCAAAGATATGATCATCCCTTTGTCCCTCTTTCCCTCTCTCTCTCTCTCTCTCTCTTTCTCTCTCTCTCTCTCTATCTTTTAAACACGAATCTTCTCTAATACCTTTTCTCGTTTTGTTTCTTAGTTAACGACCAAATGAAATGACGATAGTGCCCGGCATTCTTAACCCCAATCTCTACGTGTCTCGAAAAAAAGATAGAAAGAGAGAGAGAGAGAGAAAGAGAGAGGGAGAGGGAAAAAAAGAAAGAAAAAAAGAAAGAGAAAAAAAATCGGTTAGCTCGAGGCGCGATATCATAGCCGCCGTGTCTGAATGACAGCTAAGCCGATTTCTCAATGTTGACGTCATATTAGAGACGCGAAGGATGCTGCGCGTAGGTTAGGGATCAACCACTCGAAAAAAAGATTTCTCTCTCTTCCCTTTAAAACTCTACTCTAATTCGTTTACTCGTCAAACGTTTACGCGTTACATACATACGTATATATATGTATGTATCTCGTAAAAAAAAAGGGAAATAAATAAATAAATAAATAAATAAATAAATAAATAAATGAATGAATGAACGAATGAATGAATGAATGAAAAGTAAAAAATTTACTTTTATAACATTTACAACGATGACAACGATGAAATAAACGAACATAGTTGATTAATATAACGATATTGAAAATTGGCATAAAGAAAGAAAGAAAAGAAAAAAGAAAAAAAAAAAAGAAAATGTTTACCGATACATTGTACACGTATACACGTAGATATATATATATATATATATATATACATAAACAGATATATAAGTAATATATAAAACAATTGTATCAAGGACATAAGTTAAGATTTACAAAACATCGTAAAATTTTCTTATCATCTTATCGATAATAAGTACAATTTTTCTTTATATAGGATCGATTGAAATCCTTCCTGAAGTAAATTATAAAAGATGACACACTATCTTTCTCCTTTCCTTTAACCTTTTTTTTTTTTTTGTTGTTGTTGTTGTTTTTTTCTTTCTCTTTCTCTTTCTCCTTTTTCCTTCTCCTTTTTTTTTCTTTTTAAACGAACGAACGAACGAACGAACGAACACGATCACGAACGATTCTAGAGAGCGGACCCGGGCCTACCCCACCGAAGCAACGATTCGTCCGTTTTTACCGGCTCGTCCCGTTCGCGAGGCCACACTCACGTTGCGTCCGAGTACTCGTTATTGTGCTCACGCTCTCCTTCGCTCTCTCTCTCTCTCTCTCTTTCTTTCTTTCTCTTGAGAGAGCTCGAGAAGCTTAGGTATATACGATGAGACTACGTACGTTCTCGCGTACGCTCTACGACCGCGTTCGTACCCCATTTTATGCGTTGGAACACGGTCGTCGACCCTCTCTAGTTGTCGTGCCCGTCCCATGCAAGGAGTAGCCTGACCACTCGTGGAATTATAAAATTCTGTTACGCCACCGAAAACCTTACTATCCTCTTCCTATATTATATTCTTATCTATAATATAATAATAATAACGTGACAATAAAAGGATCAAATTTTCAATCTCCATCGTTCTTCTTTCTCTTTCTCTTTGTCTCTATTTATTTCTCTTTTTCTTTCAAAAGATATCTTTCTTAATTATATTTTTAAGATCGAAAATTCTCTTATTCCTTTCATCTTTTTTACTCTTTCAAAATTTCTCTCTTGTCTCTTCACACCTATATCACTCTTCAAGATTCTAAACTAACCGATAGATATTTTTACGTATCGTGAATTTACTTATTTTAAAAAAGATTCCAAAATTTCTTTAAACCTAACGCATCGATTCCGTAATCATACGTAGGAAATCGTATACCGCGGAAAGAAAGTTTCTTCATCATGGTAACATCGTCGAATCTTGAATCCTGAGGTGCGGCGAATGCGTGAAATCGACCATGAAAGAATACCTACCTATCTACCTACCTATCTATCTACCTACCTACCTACCTATCAACCAATCAACTAAATCATTGAGAACAAGGCTGCCCAAATTGGAACCTGCTGTATCACCAAACGAAAATATATTTTTAGGGTAAGGGTGAATCGTGTTATATCGAATGTAAAGAATAATCTATCATATATAAATCTTACAAACAGATGATACGTAAGAAATATTAAATTGTGACGTATAATTGTTATTATATGAGCTTTAGATTTATCGAAAGAATTTAGATATTACATTAAGATACGATTATTCGATTTCTTCGAATAAAATGTTCGACGACGATGATAAAATTCTTTCTTCTTTCATCTTTGTTTCTTTTTTTTTTTCTTTCTTTCTTTCTTTCCAATCTTTTTTCTCTTCCTTTTTTTTTCTTCCTTTGCCGAATAAAAGTCGTATCGCGATCGGAGTACTTACAAGTTTTATTATCGTGACGATATCAGGAAGTGAAAAGAATCGAAAAGTATGGAAAAGAAAGTGGAAAGTTGTTTCGTGTATCGATGTACGAGTATCATTATCAATAAGATATCAAGAAATGAAAAGAATCGATTTTGATGTCTATTCAATTTTTCTTCCTTTTTTTCTTTTTATTTATTTATTTATTTATTGTTTTATTTATTTATTTATTTATTTATTTATTAAGTCTTTCTTTCAATATGATTTATTCGAAAATACGAATAAAACGTCAACGATAATAAAAAATAATTAAGATTGTAAAATTGAAAGTGTTAAATGATCTAATGCATGGAATATAAGGAATCGATCAAAATCATTTGTGAGATCTATATAGGAGGGACGACAGACGTTTAATCGTATACTCCGAGGTCGACGTACTCGAAAGTTGAAGCTTTCCCGATTCATCAGCATGCAAGACTCGCGATATTGTCTATTAACGAAATTTCTAATGCGAATTTATGATAATGAATGATCAGCCAAAGGTTATATTCTTTATCCCCTGACCATTTGATCGTTTCTTCTCGATCATTTAGTTTGTACAAATTATTCGTTTATTTCATTATCTCTCTTTCTCTCTCTCCCTCTCTCTCTCTCTCTCTCTCTCTCTCTCTCTCTCTCTCTCTCTCTCTCTCTCTCTCTCTCTCTCTCTCTCTCTGTCTTATATTAATATTGTTCGTATTCGTAGAATAATATCTTTTAAATTAATCGATTTAATTTACCCCAAGTAAATTGAAAAGTATCGACGTATCGATGATGAAGTTTTTGTAAATGACGAGTCTAAAAAAAAAAAAAAAAAAAAAAAAAGAAAAAAAGAAAGAAAGAAGAAAAAAAAATAAAAAAGAAATAAAAAAACGTAACGAACAATTGATTTATTAAAAATAAATCAAACGGATTCTCGAAATTGCTATCTCGAAAAAGCTCTTTTTTTTTTTTTTATTCATCTTGATCCGTTCGGGTTGCTCCTTGGCAATCGTAAGAATCGTGTTATTGACATGACACTCTCCAAGAGAAGAGGAGAAGCCAGAAGATTTATGTCGCAGCATAAATAATGTAGCCTCTGCTACGAGACCCGTCGAACGCCGTTAGCGAAGTGACCCCGCTCCTGAGGAACCAAGAAAAAAAAAAAAAAAAAAAAAGGAAAAGAAAAGAAGAAAAAAAAAAGAGTCCAAAGAAGGCTCCTCGACTCTTCGCGAGACTCTTTCTCTTCTTTCGTGTACGTACATATGTACATACATACGTAAAAGGATAAAAAAAAGACGGCAAAATGTTCTCTCTCCCTTTCTCTCTCTCTCTCTCTCTGTCTGTCTGTCTCTTTCTTTCTTTCTATCGTTAAAAAAAACTCAACAAAGTCGATTCTGAAACGATCGAAAATAGCCCTGTACTCGACGGAAGTCACGTCGTTCGTCAATTCTTGTTTCTACTTTGACCTAGCACCTCCAAGTTCATAACTAAGATTGACACTAAAGGTTAAGAGAAAAGTTAGGACAGGAAGGAGCGTCTGGTTGTTTTCACTTCGTGATTACTTATTTGGTATTAACAAAGAGTCGTTACCGCGCGGAAGTTGAAGTTAAACTATGTACGAGCCTACGGTCTCGTTATAGTTATATAGTTCAACGAGTTGACGAAAAATCTTTAACGAGAATTTATTTACGTGGATTTCTCTATTACCGAATAACATTACGTAATGGATTTGTCGTAATTATTATCACGAATAATATAATCGAAGGAATAATCTTACGTTTAGGTATGTATAAGAAATGGAAAAGTTTAAATATCAACGTCGATCCTTACGATCGATAAGAAAGCTATTCAATAATCGATAACTAATGTCTGTCTAACATTCATCATTATTTTTTTCGTAAGAAAACAAATATGAATAAAACGGAATAAAGCGTTCTCTTGAGTGCTATTCTTTTTCTTTTTTCTTTTACTTTTTTTTTTTTTTTTTTTTTTTTTTTTTTCTTTTTTTTTTAATCATAAATCTTATTGCCTCAGTTATAGTCGCGCGATTAAGTATCAATATACATATGTATGTCGACGAAATTATGCGTTCGAAGAGGAAAAAAAAAAAAAAAAAGGAAAAAGAAAAAAGAAAAAGAAAAGACAGGAAAAAAAATATAGAAAAAATTGTTGAAATAAATTCGACGTAACAGAAGTAAATACTACGGTAATATGTAAATACATTAATAATAGAATGTAAAGGAAATCGGAGGATTGAAAATCGAGGGTTCGATTATAAGTAATACCATTGTTGATTGGGCCGTGACCGATTGGTAGCTGGGACCGATGGTTCTTGGGTTCTCGAGGCTTCGGGCCTGAGGATGGGCAACTCTCGTAGGACAGACGAGGAGACATTGGCTCGAGTCGAAGAAAGACGTCGGTGGTGGTACTGCGAGATGGTGGTGGTGATGGTGGTGGTGGTGATGGTGATGGTGGTGGTGGTGATGGTGATGGTGGAGGTGGAGGAGGGAAAGAGGGGGCACGGAGGACACTTTCACTCTCACAGGTGTATGACCGAGTGGCGAAGGCGTGCTATTCCCTCCGTTTCGCCTCACCGTTTCCTCCGTACAGAGCAGGGCCGCGTGAAGCGAAGAAGAAGAAGAAAACGAAGAAGAAGAAGAAGAAGAAGAAGAAGAGAAAGAGCGAAAGAGAGAGGGAAACTTAATGCCGTAGGACCGACCAATGATCATGTCGTTCTACAAAGCGGAGGGCCTCGTACACGGGCCCGCTAGATAACGGCCCATCGGCCACGTGCTCGGACAACGCGGCAACCTTCAACCTTCCTTCCATGCTTCCTCCTTCTATCGATCAACCTTTCGGATTAATCCTAAACTCGTCGATCGTTCTCAATCCTTAAGGATTCTTGAAAAATGCCATACGTAATCACCTTTTCTAAAGCTCGATATATATTTTCCGAAGTACGAGCTTCCTTGTTATTTCTCTTTTTAATATATTGTTTACCAAGGATCAATATAGAAAGATTCTTCGAAGAAAGTACCTCTTCTCTGTTCGAACGAGAGGAATGCTTTTAATTGTACAAATATTTTCGGGTAAAACAAGATTTTTATGCAAAATCATATTCGCGATTTCTTACCTCGTAAATACCAAATTCCCTCCCTCCCTTCCTCTCTTTCTCTCTCTCTCTCTCTCTCTCTCTTTCTTTCACTTCGTACTTCCAAAAATGTATTTCTTCGTGATAATAATCAATCTAGATAATAATTAATCATAGAGAATATAAATCGGATTAATAGTTGGTAATCATAAACCCTCGGCACTTTTCATGAGATTGTATATCAGTTCGCGTGTTTATCGATGAATACGCAAGAACGACGACGACCGTTTGAAAGCCGTGGGCGCCACTGCCGAGAATGAAGAGAAGGGAGAGAGAGAGAGAGAGAGAGAGAGAGAGAGAGAGAGAGAGAGAGGGAAAGGAAAGGGTCAATGAACCGAGAACGTCCGTCGCCGTTCGCTGAGTTTACTCACTACCGAAATACATCCTCGAGTTGGTCCCAATGGTCCGGAGTGGTCCCAGTGGGTCAGTGGTTCACGAGGGACTTGGACGCTTACCGGAGGTATACGGACAGCCGCTACGAGAGATCCTTTATGGCACTCTACCTCTACCTCACGCTGCCTCTTTTCCTTGAGGATCTCCATGAGGGATCCATTCGGTGCGCGTACTCTTGGCAAAAAGAAAAAAAAAAAAAAAAAAAAAAAAAGAAAGAAAAAAAAAGAAAAAAAAGCAAAAAGACAAAAACAGAAAGAAAGAAAAAGAAGAAGGAAAGAAAGAAAAAGAGAGAAAAAAAAATCGAGCCTATCAACAGTCAGTCTCGTACGTGAAAGTACGAGGATTCGAAAACTCGAGACTTTTTTTTTTCTTTTCTTTTCTTTTCTTTTCTTTTCTTTTCTGTCTTTCTTTCTTCTTCTTCCTCTTCTTCTTCTTCTTCTTCGTCTTCTTCTTCGTCTTCTTCTTCGTCTTCTTCTTTGACAGACACCAGATATTATAACAATGAACATTGATTATGATTAATTGATTAGTTTCGTTGTATTGTTAAAAGAGACACGTTGAAATTACATGTGTATATATATATATATATATATATAAAAATAAAAGAAAATTCTTTTGGTAATTTACGAATTTCTCTCTCTCTCTCTCTCTTTTTCTCTCTCTATCTCTCTCTCTATCTCTCTCAGTTCGTTTGGATGAATCGATTTTACTTACTATCTGTTTAAAGTTTGTAAAGTCGAATGAAATAAAGAAGATCGTACCAGCAGGAGTGACGCTCGCGCTTCGAGGATCGTAAAGCAGGATAAAGAGGTTAACTGTTGTGCAGCTAAAAATATCTCCGTCGCAATATCGCACTTCGAAACATGCTTCTCTCTGAGCATGCTTCTCGAACTCACCTTCCACCTTTATGTGTGTACCATTCGTATGGTACCTATACTAACTATAGGACCCGAAATCGTATCGGTCGATGACGAGAACGAAGAACGCCAAGAGGAACAAGATTTTACATGCATAATGCATATGAATATATTTTTACGAATTTTAGGTCGACGTTTCGAAGGAATGTTAATGGTTTCTTTTTTTCTTTCTTTCTTTCTTTCTTTCTTTCTTTCTTTCTTTTCCTTTCCTTTTTTTCTTTTCTTTTCTTTTTTTCTCTTATTCTTTTGTTTCTTTTTTCCTCCCCTTTCCTTTTTTTTCTTTCTCTCTCTCTCTCTCTCTCTCTCTCTCCCTTTTTTTTGTATTCGGTACTAATAAAAAAAAAAAAAAAAAAAAAAAAAAGAAAACAAACAAAAATATAAACAAATATCTGTTTACTTTGAGTTTTAATAATTGTTACGCTACGATGATAAATTTTACTATTCCTTGACGTTGAAACGACCATAATCGTTTAGAAATGGGCACGGAACTAGATTCAGTCACGGATATAAAGCGACATATAAAACTCCTACGCAAGGAGAACTATGCATCCTGCTCTTTCTCTCTCTCTCTCTCTCTCTCTTTTTTTTTTAATTTTTCAATTTCGCGAGAGACCTGATATAAAGGATCGTTTTCATATTCGTTATTTATTAACACTTTGAATGACATATAACATTATTTTGACGTTAATCGTTAGACCGCAAGTAAATAAAATTTAATAATAATAATTTCGAAGTTAGAGTTAACGCCGTTCTATTTTTTTTTTTTTTGTTTTGTTTTTCTTTTCTTTTTCCTCTTATTTTTCTTTTCTTTTTACAAGCGACACATATACGTAACCGAAAGTGCGAAGCGATTTAATACGCTTATAGGATCTAAAAGATTAAAAATACGAAACTCGTAAGATGCCATGCGTCGCGATCGATTTGCGCGTTCGGGTAATATGATAGGTTTGAAACTTTCGCAAAAAAAAAAAAAAAAAAAAAAAAAAAAAGAAAAAAGAAAAAAAACACTGGAAAAAAAAAAAGAAGAAAAAGAAAAAAAGCAAGAGAAAAAAGAAGAAAAGAAGCGAAGCGATGGGATAAACGTAAAATACCTATATACATGGCGCAAGTGAAACTTCACCGAAAATACTTCCCTACGTTTAAAGGTGGGGTTTGGTATACGTGTAGTATGTACGTAAGTACGTCTACATAATAGCGGTTAAACATCTGTCGGCAATACAACGTGCCAAACAATATTTAAAAATGAAAATTTTTAATCGCAATTAAATCGAAAATCACAATATTGTTAACAAATATTTTTAAATTGAAAATAAATAAGTAATAAGTAATGAAATAACTATTCCATTTATAGGTACTTATCGTATATTATTGGATTAAAATTTTAAAAAGAAAAATAATACAAGCGAATGCATGAAACGCTTTGAAAATAATTATAAAAAGAAATTTTCTCAAATAAAAGATTTCTATTCCTTATTTTTCTTTTTTCTCTCTCTTTTTTTTTTTTTTTCTTTTTTTCAATTCACTTTTAACTTTCTCACTTAACTCTATGATGTATCAATGATTAAGATCAGAATGAAAAAGATATTTGGACTTTACGTTCTCTTAGTATTAGAAAAAGATTAATCAAAGAGTAAGGAACGTTAACGAACTCTCCTATCAAATACTCTTTTCACGAAAAGATAAGAATGAGATTTGGAACATTTTAATAAGATGGATCGTTGACCCGCCACATGAAGCGGCACGTGCACATCGGCCAACGCGATTCCGCGAAGGTGGATCGATCATTAATAATTATCGTCGTCCTTATCACGACGGCGTATCATCGGTTAACTCAACACGTTGTAAGCAAAATTAAACTACGTTTGGAGACGCAAAACGTTTCGAGCAGAAAAAAAAAAAAAATCAGATACCGTGGATCGTTAAAATTAGCGTTCTCTTTGAATTCATAAAAAAAAAAAAAAAAAAAAAAAAAAAAGAATCAAAAAAAAGGAAAAAAAGAAAATCCTTCTTGCGGATACGCGTGTCAATACGCTTGTTTAAAACGCGCCTCATTCTGATCCCTCTTCCCCTCCCCCCCCTCCTCCTCCTCCTCCTCCTCCTCCTCTTTTTCCTTCTTACTCTTTTTCTCCTTTTCTCCCCTCGCACCACCCCTCCAACCCTCCTCTCATTGCGTGCATCCAATGAAATTTACGACCGATCCAATCGCAATTTCACCGCAAATTATAGCGATCTTTTGGCGCCGAGCTGTCGCGAGTCCAAGAATTCATGTTGCCATCGTAAAGCGTTGATCTTGACAGGCCAGGTTTGACTTCACCAATTCGAGAAGTATCATTGGTAAAGACTTGTTATTTTATCATCGGGAGATGATCAAAATTAGAGTAGGATGGGGAAGAGACTTTCGCAGGTGGATCGATCGGATTGGTGAAAGAAGGGCGAAGAGAGAAGAGTAAAAGAAGAAGGGATAGAAAAAAGAAAGGGAAAGAGAGGGAGAGAGAGAGAGAGAGAGAGAGAGAGAGAGGGAGAGAAAGAAGTAAAGGCGTTTTCTTCGTTAGATACTCGTAAAAGTCAAACTCCCCGTAGCGAACGTGAAAGAGTCATTCTTGTTCGGTAGAGGTTCCAAGAAGTCCGGTTAGAATTTAGGCTACGAGGAGCGCGTTCCTACCCGAATCTGGAACGCCTCGGTCGTTGGCCTTGCCTTCAATTTTCTGCCTTCGAAGATTTTCGGCTCGCGACTATATACGCGAGCCAACTATATCTGGTCTTTTTTTTTTTTTTTTTTTTTTTTTTTTGTTTCTTTTTCTCCTATTTCTTTTCCTTTCCTTTTCTGCTAAAAAAAAAAGAAAAAAAAAAAGAAAGAAAAAGGAACTAACCATCACATTCGTTCATAGAACGCCTCGTACAGGAGACGTTCTATCATTACGTTTGATCCGAAATTTCTTTAATCAAAATATCGAGCGAGAACGGATTTTAATATAATCGATATTTAAATATCGCGTTACGGTAATTA
Organism: Vespa velutina; assembly: GCF_912470025.1. Classification (NCBI taxonomy): domain Eukaryota; kingdom Metazoa; phylum Arthropoda; class Insecta; order Hymenoptera; family Vespidae; genus Vespa; species Vespa velutina. Next base: position 1,130,655 of record NC_062209.1, read on the forward strand.
TCATTTTAATAGATACATATATATAAATAAATGAGATATATATATATAATAATTTCGATCTTAGAATATCGAAAATATATGTTTGATTGTAGACCATAGAAACACTATCGGATTAATCATAGGTATTGATATCTCTCATGAAGCGGAAGTCGATTATTCTCCATGAGAGTAATGATTACGGTCTCTGATATTTTGTGGGTCGGCAAGAACTTTGGTAGAGGAGGCACGTAATCGCTACCGTTAATTTCACGCGATTATAATTGCACGCCTTTTTCTCTCGCCTTCCTCTCGAACGTGGGCCCCGGGACGTGGCTTCGCTCGGGACGTGGCAAAGAGTCACATGAAGGAGAACTACGCGGGGGTACAACCACGGATCGCCGAAGAAGAAAGGAGGGAGGGAGGAAAGAGGAGGAGGAGGAGGAGGAGGAGGAGGAAGAGGCCCCGCTCTCGGAGGCCCGCTCTCGGAGGCCCAGAGGGAAAGGCGCACGAAACGATGAAGAAGATAATATACCGATGTACTGAATTACGCGGCCGGCTACCGAATCATTCTGACCCACATCCGAGTGTTCGCCTCGAGCACTCGGGATGCCGGAGATTCGATCGGGCGCCTCCTCCTTCTTACAACCAGGTTCTACCTACACACAATGTGGCTACGGTGGTGGCCTTTTTGTCCTTTTTCTTTTTTTTATCCACACTGATTAAACGTTCGATCGATCGATCGTTTAGAAAAGAAAGAGAGAATATATCTAACACGAAGCACATTTTTTTTTTTTTTTTTTTTTTTTTTTTTTTTTTTTTTTTTTTTTATCGATAAAAGCAGAAAGATTTATTCAATTATACTTTATCTGTTTCTATTTTAAATTCAATGATCAGCACCAATTCGAAGAGATCATAGGACAGGAATGATCGATTCTAACATCGTATCTAACACGTCGAGAGATATCGTATCTTATTTTTTTTTTTTTTTTTTTTTATTTTTTTTTTGCTTTACGAAAAGGTTTGATGTCATTAAAAAAATATCTACTCTCTCCCTCTCTCTCTCTCTTCTATATATTCTCTCTGTTCCGTCGGTCGAGAGTGCATCCTATTCTACATTGAAAACATTAAATTCGCTTGTAAGTTCGTTCGTTGGAAAGGATATTTTTAAAGGCAGCTCGTAGGTACTCGATAAGTCGAGGTCTTGGGGCCTCGAGGAAGACGATAAAGCGCGGAATTTAAATTCAGCTCGCATTCCCCCTTATCGTATAATTTTCGACCCAAATAAACTATGTCGAAGTTGGCCGTTCGTTCGTATGCGAGTCAAACGAACGGACCCACGGTGCCCTTTCACGCGTTTTCACGTTTTCAACCATAGAAACGTGTACAATGTGTTCTTTTACAATGTACATATACATGTATAGATAACATACCTATATATATATATATATATATATATATATATATATATATATATCTATATATCTATACATACATATACTTTTATGTTTGGTTAATTACTTAGAAAAACCAACGAAACGAGGAGACCTAGTTGATTTTATTTCTTCTAATAAAATTCTGATTACATCTAAACGCGATAAAATTAAATTAATAGACATCGATTACAATTCGTTATTTGACAAAAAAAAAAAAAAAAAAAAAAAAGAAAAAAAAATAAGATTAATAAATACACATACATACACATACGCACACGCACACGATTATATATATATATATATGTATACGTATAATCTCGTATATTCGAAATGATAAAATCTATTACATAACAACCGATTTACTATAACATACATACCGATCGATTATCTTTTCAGTTACTCCATAAGCGTATTATTCGAAAGCATTGTTATTCAGACGTACGAAGCTTTGAAAGATAGAACTAGTGTTTTACATATCATTTATCCGGAAGTCCTTCCGCAGTACTGGAACATTAAAATAAGAATCATTCTCGTCGTATATAAAAGGATTGTTCTCAAAACTAATCGTCGTCAGTTTACCGAGGATCGGCATAGCGATGGCTTCTATACGAGAGGTATTAATATTTTCGATGATCGTTGCTACGGTCATTGGACTTCCATCGAAAAGTCATCGAGGATCTCACGGACATCCAATACCACCGGAACCGAGGAATCAAGGAAACTTCGAGGTTGGATACAATCACGAAGAAATCGGTAAGGAAAAATAGAAAAAGAAAAAAAAAAAAGAAAAAAAAAAAAAGAAAAAAAAAATAGAAACCCCTTTACATTTTTCTTTGGGAATTGGAACGTGAACGACAGTTTTCTTATTTTTCTTTTTCTTTTTTTTTTTTTGCAGCAAGACGAATCAATTCATGGAAACCGGAAGATCCGGAAAATATTTGGGAACTGAGTGGTCTTTACCAAGGTGACATAATGCTTTCTCCAAATAATAAAATAAGCGATAGAAATGGTATTTTGGATACTACGACACGTTGGCCCAATGGCATAGTCCCATATTATATCGAGGAGGAAGATTTCGGTAAGAAAATTTGAAAGGAAAAAAAAAAAAAAGAAACACAAAACAAACAAACAAACAAACAAACGAACGAACGAACAAACGAACAAACAAATCGTTATATTATTCGATAATGAATATTTCGTTTTGTTACAATATTCCACGACAATCCCTTTATTTCATCAGATCGTTCGGATATCAAGGTGATAAAAAGTGGCATAAAGGAGTATCATAACAAGACCTGCTTACGTTTCCGTCCGTACAAAGAATCCGATACCGATTACGTACGAATACAGGGTAATAGATCCGGATGTTGGTCCATGGTAGGCCGTCATGGAAAGGGACAGGTATTAAACTTGCAAGTTGGCGGATGCGTACGACACGGTGTCGTTGTTCACGAGCTGATGCATGCTCTGGGATTTTATCACCAACAGAGTGCCGCTAACCGTGACGAATGGGTCGTAATACATTGGGACAACATAAAACCGGGTACGTTTTCTATTTCGAACAATGGCGCTGTTCTTTTTTTATTTTTTTTTTTTCTTTATTCTTCTTCTTTTTTTTTTTTTATTTTTCTTATTTTTATTTTTATTTTTACTTTTACTTTTGTGCGATAACGTTACGCGATTTTCTCTTCCTTTCTATCAAATTTTTGTCATCCTCGTGATGTATTAATGTGATAATTTTTTTTTTTTTCTTTTTCTTTTTTTCTTTTTTTCTTTTTTTTTTTTTTTTTTTTTATACAGGAAAAGAACACAATTTCAAGAAGTATGATCAAGATACCGTCACGGACTTTGGTTATCCTTATGATTATTCCAGCGTGATGCATTATAGTGCGCATGCCTTCTCTGCGAACGGCCAAGAAACTATTACACCTAAGGTATTATAAAAAAGAAACTGAAAAGATTTTTCATCGACTTAAGGATCGGTTAGATCAATGATTAATCGATCGATGATTTATTAACTTCGTTCGTTAACAGGTCGAAGATGCAAAAATCGGACAACGTAACGGGCTCAGTAAAATCGACGTGTCGAAATTACAGGCTATGTACAAAGACGAATGTGACAACCGTGAGACAGAGGAAAAGATTACTAGCGAATCAGAGGAAGATCTTTCTTTTATCTGGACATTGGATTAAAAGAAATATATTTAATCTTAACAGTTTCTAAATAAAATATGAGCTATTTATTGGGAATGGACTCGATGTAGAAAGAAAAGGAAAAAAGGAAAAAAAAAAAAAGAAAAGAAAAAAAAAAAAAAGAAGAAAAAATAGAAAGAAAGAAAATAAAGTTTAATTAAACCAACGTAGGATATATAAATCTTATATAATAAAAATAATAATAAAAAAAAAAATCCGATCTTATAAAAAAGACCCTATCACGTAGAAATAGTGAATTTCATTGAGGACTAGAAGTACGTTTAAGTATTATAAATTTATCGAAATTACATAACGTAGCTTTACATGAAAATATTTTATATATTTTCTTTTGATGATATTATAAAATCTCTTTATAACTTATAATTGATTTTAATTATTGATACGTTTGGCCCCATTTTATAACGATTAATTCCCTTAAATTAATTCCCTGTTCATCAACCAGCCGGACTCAATTGATTATAGTACGTTAATTGTTTAAGTTCTCCAACCGCGTCTTCGGCAGACTAAAATGAATATAAATCTCTTACACGTATGTTATATTCTCGTAAAAAAAAAAAAAAAAAAAAAAAAAAAAAGAAGGGAAGAGAAAAAAAAAAGAAACAGATAATATAAATTTACTTACGTTTCTAACGTTTTCTTCCTCGTCGAGCAATAAATTTTCAATAAGATTTCTCAAAGATCTGCCCCAAACTTGTTGCAATGCTCTGCAACAAAATCTTCCTAAAAGTCTAATCAGTATGCACGTTCTAGCTCTCAATACACCTTGCCGATGTCCAAGAAGTTTACCAAATTGTTCGACTGTACCTCCTGGAACAAAGGAAAGTAAAAATAATATATATATATATATAACGTGTATCAAAAAATTTAAAAATAAAGGAGAAAAAAAAAAATAAGTAAAGCTTATCAAATCCATATACATACCATGAGTTTTCGAATGGAGAACAACTTTTTCTACTAGCTCGGCATTCTCAGGTTGAGAACGTAAAATATTGTTCAATATAGCTATTAAATCCGCGACAACCCGTGCCTTTCTTTTTTCCAAAGTTAATAATTGTTGTAACAATGGCATTCCATTGACAATATAAACGGCATCACAAAATTGAGTTAAAAATTGTTCTTGAACGTAAACCAATCTACAGAGTAAAAGCATGGTACATTCCAAAGCTTGTAATTCATCCGCTGATAACGTAGATGCTGATCTGGTAATACCAGCAGAACCTGTTGCAATGGTCTCTCCTTCAGATCGTTCTGACATAAGTAATTTTATTGCATATACGAGATTTGGTACCACTCGAACGTCCAAATAAACGCGTTCAATGCTTTCAAGATTTTCTCGGGAGACTGATATAACAAATGGTAAAGATAATAGACAAGCAACGTATTCGACGACACGACAACCAGCTCCTTGATTTCTTAATGGCGATACGAAAACGGAAACACAATTTTGTTGCAATAAAGAAACAACTTCACCCTCCATTACTTCCTCCATAGATCTTTGTAAAAATGCAACCCATTCTTCATTTTCTATTGGCCTTTCAACGGCTCTTGGATTCCAATCTGGCAATCTAACGTGCTTATCTATCAGATTTTCCTTTCCAAATTCTAATTCATAATCTTTACTCAAACACGTTTGTTTGCAATCGCCATTGCCCGAAATTTGTTCCATTTCAGACGATCTTTCCGTTTGTTGTGCAACATTTAATCCATCACCTTTAGCATTTTTATTAATAAAACCTTCGGATTCGTTAGTTTTCTTTTGTCCTTCATCATTTGTTTTCGTATAGATCAATTTAGAATTATTATTTATTATTGGAAATGTTTGTTCGTTATTCGTGTTAGGACAATCGCTTTGACACAACGCATGATCAGCAGCAAGTAGATCGCTTCTTAACGATGCTCGCAAACTAAGATTTCCCAATAGTACGTCGATACTAGCGCTTGAATCTGTACCACTTGGTTCGCTACGTCGAAGTATCTGACAATGATTCAGGCCATGCTGACAATAGGCATGAAACATTGGATAACGCGGTTGTGAAATACATGTCCTTTGTCTTTGTTCTCGAAGTTTTCTCTCTTGACATTGTACTTTCTCAACAGCTTTCTCGAGAACTCTAAAAGAATTTAAATTTGACAATATTTAAATAATTCTAATTATTATTTGTATAAATAAATATATCATTATTGTACCCGATATATTACTTTGATTGATTGGTAGATCTCATCGATAAATTTTGCAATTGTTGTTGTTTAGCTCTAGCTTGACTAGCTGATAATGGTGTTGTAAAGGGTGTAGGTACTGTTCCACCTACTATGATGATTCTATCCTTAACGAATGGATGTTCTAATAGTGCAGGCCATGTCAAACGTTGAGAAGGATCCTTTTGCAACAAACCCTTTCAAAAAAAAAAAAAAAAAAAAAAAAAAAAAAAAGAAAATGTTAACAAAAAAACCATTGTTCAATGTGAAAGTTCATAAATGTCTATAATTGTGAGAATCAATATAATAGCATACCTGTAAGAAACTCTTGCAATTTGGTGAAATAAAATCTGGCCACTTAACCGCTTCAAAACGTATCAATCTAACCAAATGTAAAATAGAAGTTGTTTGAAATGGTGGTGAACCGACAACTAATTCATAAACTATACAACCTAATGACCTGTAACATATGTCATGTCTGTATCTAATAGAATTAGAAAAGAACTAAGAAATTAATGTAAGATTACATACCATAAATCTACATTGTGATCATAAGGACGTTCTTGTATGAGCTCTGGAGCCATATATAAAGGAGTACCTTTAATAGAAGTAAGTACATGTGTTCCAGTGCTCATACTACGTGCAAAACCAAAATCGCATAATTTGGCTACTCCATTTGCCTCTAAAAGTACATTTTGTGGTTTAAGGTCCCTGTACCAATGAGAAAAAGAAATCAAATTTTTACTGATAAAATAATAAAATAACAAAAACACAAACCTATGTAATACTCTGTTCGAATGGAGATAATAAAGTGCAGAAACCAAATCACAAGCTATAACTTGTGCTCTTTCTTCTGAAAGATGGCCAGCTTTACCCAAAATTTCATATAATTCTTTATCAGCATATTCCGTTACAACAACAATCTATAATAAATATTTATTATAAATTAAAGGATTAGATGAAAATATTTTTCCATTGATATACTCGAACATACCTCATTTTCGGTTTCAAAAGAATCTAACATTTGAACAATATTAGGATGATGCAAATGACGTTGAATCTCACATTCTTGACGTAAACTTTTAAGTTCTTTGAATGATCTACCACGCTGTAGAAAAAAAAAGAAGGAAAGGAAAAAAAAAAAAAAAAAAAAGAAAAGAAAAATATATTCGCACAGTAATTAAATAAAGGATAAATGTTATTTATAAACTACCAATGATCATAGAAATCCTTCACTTACTTTTCTAATAACTTTGAAGGCTACAATCTCACCGTCCGAACGTTTTTTTGCTTTATACACCTGTCCAAAAGAACCTTCACCAACTTGTCCTAAAACTTCGTATTTTTCCATAATTATAAAAATAATTTATACACACGTTCTCACATTAAACCATTTTGAAACTGTCAAAATATGTCCACTTTCACAGAGAGCGCATGCGGCTCAAAAATGTACACCAATCAACGAATGGTAATTTATATGCAACCTAACATTTACACCAAATTTGGACCAGTAAAATTGAAATTTACATTGTTCTTCGTGAAGCGCCACCTACACAAATTTCAAATAATAAAAAGAGATTAAAAAAAAAAGGAAAAAAAGAAAAAAAAAAAAAAGAAAAAAAAATTAGTAAAAATCATGAAAAATAATAACGATACTATTCTTATTTCGCTTACGTGACAATTTTTAATAATAAATTTATCATAATTATGAATTATTATCATAATTCTCTTAAGATATGAAAAAAAGAAAAAAAAATTAACTAAAATAATTGTTATTTGTTTTATTCTTGAGGGACATTTAAAATGTAAACAATGATTTCAAATATTACTATATATTGAACTTTAATTATTTTATGAAAAATTACATGATAAGTACGTAATAATTTTCTTTTTCTTCTTTATCTATTTGTTACAATGCAACTTACTATCTTAGTGATTAAGTTTTTTTTTGTTTTTGTTTTCTTTTTTTTTGTTTTTATTATTGTTATTATTATTATTCGTCAAGACAATAAACACAAATAGTAAATTACAATAAGAAGTTTTATAGTAAAAAAGAAATACAATTTTTTTTTTACTATATAACCAAACGGATATTTATAAAAAGGATGTTTATAAAAAAGAAATCAAAATATTTAATATCTGCCTATAAAATTTTATAAAAATAAACGTGTGTATATATACAAGGTATAATATTTGTTGTGCATTAATATGACATAGAAAATTATATAAAATGAAATTAGAAACAACATAGTGCAATCGTTACACAATTAATTAAAAGTACGTTCTGTAATACCGACCGATTCAAATTTTTTTTTAACAATGGATCGATTTAAATAACATTTAAAGATCATCATTAAATCTACAACCTAACATTATCAAGATTTATCAAGATACGTCATTTCCAATAAAATGTTTATATTGAAATAATAAATGTCAATATTTTCGTAAAACATTCAATCAAAAATTAAGATTTAGTAATATATCTTTTGGTAAAAACAGAAGCAGAGAATCTTAATATATTCGCTGGTACACTTATTGAGTAAATATTTAGAAAAGAAAAAGAAAAAAAAAAAAAAAAAAAAAAAAAAAAAAGAAAAAAAGAAAAACCAACGTTTAAAGGAATAATTAAAATGAATGTAAAAAGAATGTCGAGAGGCAAGAGAAACGAGTTTTATATTATTTAACTTATAATATTATTGAAATGAAATTGTATCAAATATTGAATGTCAAGTTTTATTTTATTAATATTATCTCGACAATTAAAAAATTTAATAACTACTACAATGCTTGTAACTGATCAAGGATTGATACAAAATACATAATTTTTTTTCTTTCTTTTTTTTTTTTTTTTTTTTTTTTTTTTTTTAAGTTCTTCATTATTGGAATAATTGTTTATTCCAGAATAGTAATGAGTAAAATAAGCAAAACAAATCATGAATGATATAAGATGCAGTGTGACAAAAAGTATAATGAATACTACGTTAAATTCTTGATGCTTCAATTGGACTGTCCTTTCCAAAAGACACAAAATGATTTACAATGATGTATATATATTTTTCTTTTGTTTTGTTTGTTTGTTTTTTTCCCTCAAGGAGCGTACAAATCGTCTTTTTGTCATTTCAAAATATTCAATTATGTGTACAAGATAATATATTATTTACAATCTCAGTAAAATGTAAATAACGTTTGTATGTTTCCTTTTTTTAACTTATCATTTCTTCCTATACAGAGAAGAAGAAAATGCTAAAGAAAATAAAATTAAGAAAAAATAAAAAAAAAAAAAAAAAACCAGTAATTAATTAAACTTTATATACCACGGCTAAGGAAACTGTATTATTTACTGAAGAAATTTTTATTTAAATAATCTGGTTGTGTCGCTTTTAATACATTCACAAGTTTAAATTAATAACTCATTGTAGATCAATGATATATGACATTTCATGTATCATTTATTAAGACATTGGGAAAATCTTTTTAATCTTGCCATATCATCCATCATTATGCCTCAAATAATGTAAAAAATACTTGCAATAAAGGCAAAAGTTGCATTCATGATAATAAGTGTAAATACTGAATTAATAATAGTGTAGTGACACACTAATCATATAATTGCGCATATTTATTCCATATTCTACTTTATACAGTTATAAATGAATATCACCGATGATTAAGAAAGTTCATTTTATCTTTTTGTTTTTCTTTTTTTCTTTTTTTTTTAACATCACGCTTCGTTTCATAGTTTTAATATTTTTATTAATGTAAAATTACACAGATCATACGTTTAGAGATAATTCAAAATTAAATACAATATGACCTTTAAGATATTTCCTCATAAAAATGTTTGAATTTTTCTATCCTATTGTACAAATTTACTATATCATTTAATTCACCGATAAACTTTATATAATGAAAAAAAAAAAAAAAACAGATCAAATGAAATTCCTAAATCCTGTAACATCGGTGATAAGTATATTGGAGCACTCTAACAATGATCTGAATATAGAACCATACAACCCCAACATGAATGTTAAGAAAGTATAGAACAATATTAGGTTTCGATGCTCTTTCTTCTTATTACTGTTTACAATAATCTCAGCTACATCAACCTCTTTCTGCATATAAATAAGCTAAAACCATATTCTCCATGTAATATGTGTGAGGCAACTATGTGGTTAATCCATAGTACTGTAATTGGTCGAAAGAATGATGGACTAATGTCAAGGCATTAGAGTCAATATCTAATATGGTAGAGCGGATAGCAATGGTTGGTTGAGCTTTATTCTCTCCTATCATAAAGTTTTAGGCACGCTCCTTTAATACGATTATTTTTGCACTTCGACCATCCTGTACACATATACAGGAAATACTCGTATGTTTAGTAGAGAGATTGCGCATTGGAAGAGCGTGGTTTTTTGATCTTTTCCAAGTTTTTGATAACGAGATCATGTAATGAACAGTAGCGATTGCGGACTTCACACATTACAAGCCACAAACTCACATATTCTTTTTCATCTAATTCTTGAATGGCTCTTCTATAATCAATGATGTGTGGATATTTTGCAACTTTACTAACGATTTTTCCTCGAGAGATAAAATACCTGAGGGAATAGAAAAAAAAAGACAAGAAAAAAAAAAAAAAAGAAAAAAAAAGGAAAAAAAAAAAAAAAATAAAAAAAAAGAAAGAAAGAAAAAAAAAAGATAAAAGATATACCCAGTACTTATATAAATTATAAGGACATAGAATATATTAAAACAAACCTAGAGATTTGATCAAAGAATGCAGCTGCCTCACTCTCTACAGATTGTATTTCTGCCAGCGTATCTTCCTGAATTGATACACCAAAATTATTACCATCTTCAATTTTTGGAATCAAAAAAGAAATCCACATTTTTAACTAAAAATTTAACAACATTATAATTATTAAAATTAATTTTAAACTTTAATTATTGATTTGTATTAATTAAATAAAATTGTTATGTCGTACCAGATTAGAATCCTCCAGAAGTTGTCTGATATATGGTTTCACTACATGAATTAATTCACATAAAGGTTTATTACATGGTACTGGTCCATTGGGAAGTATCATAACTTTGGTTCCGCTGGTTTCATCCACGCTATTGTCCATTTTAATTTTTTTCGTAATAGGTCCATCTTCGGAATGATTAAGAACTATAGGGTCTGGAATGGGCACATTTAAGTCTTGATGAACATCTGTCAATTTGCGATTACGGAAACCAGGTGTTTCCAATAATTCATTTAATTTTACGATCTTCTCTGGGAATCCTGTTATTAATAGCTGTTCTGCCTGAATGACACATAAAGATTGTATGCACGATATTACAGATGTTATACCAATTCTATACATATGGCATTACTTGATTCGTTTTATATTGTACAGTAATCAATAAATGATTATCAAAGTAACAAAAAAAAATTAATGTTTCTGTATTTCAACAAAAAAAAAAAACAAAATAAAAAAATAAAAAAGAGAGAGAAAAGAAAAGAAAAAGAGAAAAAAAGACGAATCAAGTTACTTACACACAATGGGTAAAAGAGGTTTACCTTAGTTTTAAGAGAATCCTTGTATTCTTGAACCTGTAAGATAAACTTAAAGGATAAATGCGTGCTTATGATTCAATTAATACAGATTCAAAACAATATGTTTGAAATTAATTTTTTACAATTAAATTGTTTGTCCTTAAATTTAATTTCATATACAAATAATTTATAATGTAAAACTATATATATATTATATATATATATATATATATATATATAATATATATATATATATATTATAATATGATCATTATTACAGATATTAATGCAAACCTTTTTTGACTCATTGTTAATAAGATCTTGCTTTTCTGAAAACGAATCTTTTGACAGTACTGATTCATTTTTAGAAATTGATTGCAATAGCGTTGGTATCATTTATTATAAAATTTAAATGATTAATGTCTTATTGTCATAAAAATCCTTGTATATGGTATAAACTTAAATTTACAAAATTTATAGCTAGAATGTAAATTCACATGTTGATAATATATTTAAGAGTAAAAGGTTATAAAATTTTCATTTGTTTAAATATTGTCAATAAATATCAGACTTCACGCGTATATAAAAGCCATATCAGAAAATGCTTTATTTTTCTTCCTATATAATAGCTAATAAATGTATAATAACAAAGGAATATGGAACACACAAATCTTAACACTTAATACATATTTTGTGTCTAAGTAAAACTTACAATTATTAAAGAAAAAAATCAAATCAAATTTACTCATACTTTTACAAACTAGCAATCTTAATGTATATACTATGATTATTATAAATGATATTCTTGATAAAGGTATTATAATTATATTTATTAACAGTATAAATTTTTCAATCTAAAATTTGGTTCAATCTGAAAAAAAAATATCAACTTAAAGAACAATAAAGAATTATATCATTTTATTAATATACAACTATTTAAATATATAAATTAGCTATTGTAACTTTGATAATAAAGTTTTCATTTTCTTATATCGCATAAAGGTTTGATCATTACTACAAATGTATGCGAAATCGCTCGCTCGCACGCACGCGCGCGCGCGCGCGAGTCTTCGCACGTATACATTCTCACGTGTTGTGTAAATACATATGCGAATATGAAGCTACAAATACATTGAAACCATATACATTCGAGATAAGAATTAACGTTTCATCGAATGATCAAGGATTAAATGAAATAAATATGTCGGTAATAATTCTATCGATTAAACATTACGATGAATGAAAAAGTTTTCTGACTTATGATAAAGCCGGTGAATTAGATGACTTAACCTAAACAATTTAATAGTACTGACGAATTAACGATAACGACAATTTATCTATTAATATTTTTTATAGACGATAATAAAATATCTTAAACGAATAAACAATTTACCTTTTCTGCTGTAGCATCCGCCATTATACGTTTTATAAAAAAAAAGCTTTATTAAGTACAATCACACTACTTCTTTGTTAAAACGTGCAACTTCAAACAGGAAGTGAGATTACCTATACGTACTCCGATATCAAATGAGAATCTTTAATGTTACTCGCCGTTAATGATTTGAAAATTGATCGTCAATAAGTTGTTAAAATTTTCATTTGTATTTACAATTCGATATAACATACAAATATTTAATGAAAATATATACTTATTATAGAACAAAATTCTATTATATAAAATTTTACAAAAAAGTATCTAGCCATTCTTATATACATACATACATACATATATAGTAAATTTTGAATGAATTTTTGTTCTCATGACCTGAGAGATAAAAATATAAAAGGATGTTATTATTATTTCTGAAATGATGCATATTCTATATTTAAGGTCAAAGAAAATGTAATAATGTACGAAAAATTATTTAATTTTTAATATACGATTCGAAATTCATTATATATAATATATGAAATAAATAACGATATATAGAAATAAGCATATTAAAAAATAGATGTATTAAAAAAAAAAAAAAAAAAAAAAAAAAAAAAAAAAAAATAAAAAAAATAAAAAAAAAAGAGTGAAAAAAAATTGAGCCGAACGATAATTGTTATATTATTATTAAAAAAAGGGGATCTGATGAAATAAATAATCTATTATTTATGATTTACATTTCACACGTTAAATAGTTTATTTTCTAATTAAATAACAACATGATAAATCAATTGAAAATTGTATGTACTCATATGACAAAGTATACCAATGTGTAAGATAATAAATCAGGACTCATGTAAGTTAATCATTTCAGATTTATTACTTACAAAATATTTTTAACTATTATTAATTACAATATATCCGCAAGAATGAAGTGGCAAATGAATAATTTGTATTGCAATAACTTCAGCTGCTTTATGTTAGATGTAAAGGAAACAATTAATTTGTATTTTATGACCAGAAACTAAGTATGATGATAAGAATAATTATAATAAACTTTGCTTATATAAATATATGTTAAACAGGGCTAGGTAAGTTTCTTGGCTTTCTGGTAAAGCGTGTCGACTACTTTTCCCATGCTGTGTATTGTTTCTAACGCAATTTCATATGTTTTGTCACGAGGTGTATCTTCAAATACAATTAAAACGCCTTCTCCTTGATCAAGGACCCCTTTCAATTTTTTATCCAATATCATCTGCGATAACTTCTTTTCTACTTGTGCAAGTGGTAAAGATATGCATGAAGAAATATGACTCACCTAAAAAATATAATTATCATGATTAGAAAAGTTAATTGTTTTTAATTAATAAATTTATATCGTTTATACAATATTGTGTACCTGTACACGAGAATAAGGTTCAACCAAACGACACAAATTCTGTTCTAACATAGCATCGTAAAGGGAACCTAAATGAGCACGCACGATTACATCATCCTCTAATTCTTGTCGGTATTGTTTGACTGCTGTTTGAAAATCAGCTAAAGAACGTCGATGACTGGCTTCAGCAACAGCACGCATAGCATCCAAATCACGTCCGGCATATTTGACAGCTAATTTTCCAGACATAATAGATTGAACATCTTCAGGTGTACGCAACATGATCTTGGATAATAACATATATTTCAATGCCGTTAATGCTTTAGGACTTTCAACGCTATCATACCTACAATATAATAAACAATGAATACATCAAATTGTTATATTATTAATTTATAATAATATAATAAATTTAATAATTAATATAAATATTAATTATAATATTTTACCCTTCGAATGCTTCATAAAAGTACGAATAGGCAGTTTTAAAATCACGTTCATCAGCAGCATGTAAAATTCCAGATTGTAGATCCAAAGCAGCCTGCATTTTTGGTGGACAATAAATTGCATTGGCAGTGGTTCTAGCGCTAGTAAGAGCTGCCCTTGCTTTAGCTAAATTACTTAATGCATGATATGTTTTGCTCTCTAATAATTGAACCTCAACAAGCAATTGTTTGTCATCTAACTTTTTAAGTTCTTTTAGAAGAGCAGAACCCAATTGCAAAGCTTCACTGAACATGCCAGTATCGAAATAAAGAGCTATTAATCGTGCTTCTAATGATTGCCTTAAAAATGTCCTACGTTCTTCTTTTGCCCACTCTATACATTCTTTGCACAATTGTACCTAAATAAAGAAATTATCTTATCAGTATATATAATCAATATGTATATATATATATATATATATATTTATATATACATATAATTTTATAAAATTTATTGGCAATGGTAACATAGCCAATAAAAATCCACAATTAATAGAATTTAGCTTATATTTAAAGTGCATTTGTAACCTAAACAAACTACATAAAACAATGTTCTAAATATTATCTATCATTAATAAAATAATTATCGATGATTACCTCGATACCAATTCCGGCCTCCAAGTCCAGGAAGAAATCTACTAAGGATCTTACTAGCTTAGCAGCTTTCGCTTTGCTTATGAGACTAAGAAATGGTCTAGTTGCTTTGATAAGTTCGGCTAACTCTTTTGCCTTGCCCTCCTTCTTATAAAGTTCACCAAGATGTAATATACCCTGCTCCTTGACCCTGATGCTTTCTTCGTCATCTTCGGCTAAACCGATATTAGGATCGGATACGATCTCATTTAGTAGTGAAATACCCTCGCTGCGATTTGTCATCGATACAGCTTGTGCCCGCTCAAACAACATTGCACCGGCCATCTCAAAGCTTTATCTATTTTCAACAATACACAGATCACACGGCCGTCCTCCTTTATTGTTTATTTATTTTCCTCACGGAAATTTGTAAAAATTACAAGACTCGATTATAAAGCCAAGTCAAGACATAACACTGTGTGCAATCACACACGCTCTCATAGAACACGGTTCGTTCACTTTCTGTTTTGTCACTCTTTTCATTGCTCGCTTGAGCTCCGGAACCACAAAACTCGTGTCATGCTGCTACGTGAGTCAATTGAATCACTATATAGATACTATTTTTAGTTACATTCACTAGATAAAGTAAATATTTCGTAAATTGATTTTCACATGGATATTTTCAGATTGATCACGATAAGATTATCGAATAAACGACAATTCCTTTTTTAATTATGAGCGTTATAACGAAAAAAAAAAAAAAAAAAAAAAAAAAAAAAAAAAAAAAAAAAAAAAGGAGAGAGAAAGAAGAAAAAAAAGAGAAAAGATATTTAATATATTTGTTAATAAAATCCAATTGTCACTATTACGTGTTACGCGTTAAAAGACCAATGAACATTCTCGTAAATCTAGTGGTTTTTTTCTTAGTTTTATAATTTTCTTCCCAGATTTATGTTTAATAATTATTTAATTATAATTTAATGGGGGGTGAGAGGGGGGGTAGGAGGGGGCAATGAACATTTTTTTTTTTTAATCGTTTCGAAAATTTGCGACGCTTTTTTTTTAATTAAATTATTTCTAATATGAACAGCGATATGATAAATATTCGACAATGAATGAAATTATTACTACGTGCGACATTACTTCTGAATTGTAATTCGAAGGTTTTTAGACGAGAGATTATATGACTATAGTGTACCAATTGTTTGGTCCATTTAAGATTTAAATTTATATGAATTATATTGTATAATATTAATTATAAATTAAAAATCGGTCGTTTATAATATTTATGATCATGCAAACATTAAAAAATACAGTACGATCATTTCTTTCTAGTAAGTAACAAAAAGCATAAACGTTATGATTTGAGGTTATGTCAAATGTTTTAAATGAAATGAATTATAATATTTTTCTTTCGTTTTAATAGAAAATAACTCCGCTGTGATATTTATCCAAAGAAAAGGATTAAAAATATTTGATCCACCTGTTAAGATTCAAAGTAAGTTTTATTGTTATTAACTTTACAAGTTTATTTGCATTAATATAATAACAAATATCAATCTGTATATTTTTAAGATGTTGAATATCCTGAGAAAAATAAACTTAAAATTATGGAAAAAGTCCCGCAATATCCATCAAATTTGCGTCCTTTTAAAATGCAAAAGAAGTTAAAGTTAATGCGTGGATCAGAAACTGTACACAATACTTTATTACACAAGCAATATGGAATTATAGTGAGTTTATATATTTAAAATAATAATAATAATAATAATAATAGTAATAGTAATAAAAAGAATTTAATACGTTTAATCACGGAAAATATTTTTAAAAAGGTTGAGTAATAAAATTATTTAAAACTTTATGACCGTATATAATTTACAGGCTACAGGAGGTGGAAGATTAAAATATGGTCATTTTGAAATGATACGTATGACGCTTTTACGTAAATTTGATTTTAATAATATATTTGCTATCTGGCGTGTTGATGCACCATGGCAACCTGTTACTAAAAAGGTTGTATAACAAAAAAAAAAAAAAAAAAAAAAAAAAAAACTTGCGTGTTATTTATTTATAATACTACGTATCAATCAATTAATAAAATTGCTTTGTACAGAGCCAAGGTTCACGTATGGGAAGTGGTAAAGGATCGATAGATCATTATGTTACTCCAATTAAAGCTGGAAGAGTAATTGTGGAAATTGGCGGGGATATACAATATTTTCAAGTGCGTAATTATTTTATTTAATTATCTTATATTTGAAATAGAGTAAAACACAAGTGTAATACTTAATATTGTTACATTCATTAGGTAAAGAAAGTATTAAAAGATATAGCAGCCAAATGTCCATTTAAAGCTATGGCTGTTAGTCAAGAAATATTAGATAAAATGGCGGAAAAAGAAAAACAAAAAGAGGAAAGTAATTTGAATCCTTGGACGTGGAAATATATTATTCAGAATAATATTGGTGGTTGTCATAATTGGATATCGCCGTTTGACAAAAGATGGTACAATAAATATATATAAATTAAATAGTATTAAATTTAAATGGGTACCCTTTAATTAAATATTACTTATTAATAAATCATTTATATCTAATACGGAATAAATACTAATAAATAATATCCGATATGTCAAATATCTTACCTTAGTAAACGCGATTTAATAATTTAATGAAAGGAAGGGATTCGAAAAATATGTGAATAATGAGTAACGAATAAATTATGGCAATGCAATTATGTTACAATTACAATATTTTTATATATCTTTGATGATGGTTTGGTGGTAACAACAGGTAAATACTACATATTGTACATTGAGTAGGCGATAGTCGTACCTTATTGTTTAATTAGCGTATCGGCGACGCCGGCGCCGACGCCAACAACGCCGACGACGACGACGAAGCTGACGACGGTAATATGTCTTATGGTGACAACAGCAATAACAACAATAGCAACAAAAACGTTTGTAACAAGAACGGTAACGGCAACGATGTTGATGGCGATGATGATAATGAGTATGCCAAAAACGATCGCTATAGTAATGATCTTATATTGCATGAAGATGATGATGATGATTATGATGATTATGATTATGATGATGATGATGACGATGATGATGATGATGCTGATGATGATGAGAATAATAATAATAATAATAATTACAACAACAATAATAGTAATAAAAATATCAGTAGACTCAGTGTCAATAGTGAAATATTTAATATTTATGATTGCGCTTGAATGAAATTTAATTGGATTTAACGACAAGATATCCCTAACAAATCCTTAGATATTATAGTCCGTCATCACGGACGTGGCCGTCACCGTCGTTGTCATCATTGCGTCATTTGTCGCTCCCATTGTCATTGTCGTAATCGCAAGCGATAACGCGCTTTTTTTTTTTTTTTTTTTTTTTTTTTTTAAATACTTCATTCCGTATTTATTACATTTAACGTAGATAGGGTGACGCCATGTCAAAGGAATGTGTGTTTATGTGTACGCAGACAGCATTACGATGATCATAAACTCTAATCAGCAAGAACTTAGTTACACCGAGAGGTATGACGCGCGATTTTACGTTCGGTGACCTTATAAATACATACATACATACATCCGTTAAAAGTTATTTGCCATTTTAATTGGCCACGGATATTCTTCGTTAAAACTCAGGTAAGAATCGAAGCGTAGAAGAAGAAGAAGAAGAAGAAGAAGGAAGAGAAGGAGAAGGATCGAAGGAGGACGATCGAAGAACGCGTGAAAAACGTGCATACTATGTTCCCGAACGTACGACGAGTAGAAAGAAAGGAACTTTTTGTTTCTATTTTAAAAGCGCGTCAAAAGATCATATCGGAACGTTTATCATTTCGTCCGTGCTTTTTCTTCTTTTCTCTCTCTCTCTCTCTCTCTCTCTCTCTCTCTCTTTTCTTTTCAATTCTCTTTTTCTCTAAATTTTCGATCGCATAATAAAGATCCGAAGGCGCGTAGTAGACCCGTGAGTATGTTCCCCATCAATGGGTCGTCGTCACGTGACAACTTTTTTCATACAATCTTTATCATTTCTAGATCATTCGTAAATATTATTGATCTCATTGACGCACTACATTGTTAGTGTTAATTATTTTTATCGATAAGATTGCCAATGTTGTTCTCCTGTGCGACAAATGGGCCGAGCGAGAGC